>NW_027461749.1:568168-659157 GCF_050947455.1 Rhinoderma darwinii
CCATCTTCTTATAGAGGATACATTATACAGAGTACAGGTTATCTTCTTATTCATGATACATTATACAGAGTACATGTTACTATAGAGGGTCCATCTTCTTATGGAGGATACATTATACAGAGTACATGTTACTGTAGAGGGTCCATCTTCTTATAGAGGATACATTATACAGAGTACATAATACTATAGAGGGTCCATCTTCTTGTACAGGATACATTATACAGAGTACATGTTACTGTAGAGGGTCCATCTTCTTATACAGGATACATTATACAGAGTACATGTTACTATAGAGGGTCCATCTTCTTATAGAGGATACATTATACAGAGTACAGGTTATCTTCTTATTCAGGATACATTATACAGAGTACATATTACTGTAGAGAGTCCATCTTCTTATAGAGGATACATTATACAGAGTACAGGTTATCTTCTTATTCAGGATACATTATACAGAGTACATGTTACTGTAGAGGGTCCATCTTCTTATACAGGATACATTATATAGAGTACATGTTACTGTAGAGAGTCCATCTTCTTATACAGGATACAGTATACAGAGTACATTTTACAATAGAGGGTCCATATTCTTATAGAGGTTACATTATACAGAGTACATGTTACTGTAGAGGGTTCATCTTCTTATAGAGGATACATTATACAGAGTACAGGTTATTTTCTTATTCAGGATACATTATACAGAGTACATGTTACTGTAGAGGGTCCATCTTCTAATAGAGGATACATTATACATAGTACAGGTTATCTTCTTATTCAGGATACATTATACAGAGTACATGTTACTGTAGAGAGTCCATCTTCTTACAGAGGATACATTATACAGAGTACATGTTACTGTAGAGAGTCAATCTTCTTATAGAGGATAGATTATACAGAGTACATGTTACTGTAGAGAGTCAATCTTCTTATACAGGATACATTATACAGAGTACATGTTACTGTAGAGAGTCCATCTTCTTATAGAGGATACATTATACAGAGTACATGTTACTATAGAGGGTCCATCTTCTTATACAGGATACATTTTACAGAGTACATGTTACTGTAGAGAGTCCATCTTCTTATACAGGATATGTTATACAGAGTAATTCTATCGTGACAGCCATCAGCTCCGTGCTCCAGCATTGTATTCATCTGTGTCTGCATCCTGAGGACGCAGATACAGTTGAAACGGGATATCAGTGAGTGGCTCGCGAGCCCCTGGAGGTCTTCACAAGACCCCCCAGGGGGTCGCGAGCCACAGTTTGGGAAATAGTGATCTAGTACATACTGTAGAACTGGTGATATTCCTGCGGCAGAGAGTCCCATAGTCTCACTGCTCTTACAGTAAAGAATCCTCTTTTATGCTAATAGAGAAATCTATATTCCTTGATCTAACGATGACCCTACATGTTTTAATTACAACTCCAAGATTTGGAAAGGAAGCAGCATATTCTATAGTTATGGGAAAGAGGGAGGCAGGGTCACTACTGGAGGAAAAGGGGTGACTGTGGGGGGAGGAGTAGGGGGTCTGGAACTGCAGGGAGCCATTTAAGGTGCCTGTGGTGCTTTCATGGTAGAAACTAGCAGTCCTCACTTAGGCCCCTTGTACATGGCGGTAACCATATCTACGGTCCGTGATTACGGTCACAGACGGCTGCGGACTGTCACCCGCATTTGTGGGCCGTGCTCCTATTATAAAGTATAGGAGCACGGGCCGCAAATTAAAAAAATAGAACATGTCCTATATTTTGCGGGTAATTTCTACGGCCCAGACACTAATCAGTAAAATATACGGGAAGTTGTCCGTGGCCAATATAAATGATTCCGGAGGAATTGCGGATCGATATTACGGTCGTGTGCATGGGGCCTTATTTGGTAAAGACAACCTCTTTCCGTTTTATGTCGTCCATTAACCGCACCCGCTTCTTTTTCATTACAGCCTGTAGTGGTGACCGAAACACTGAACCTACGCAAAGCAACGCATCTTCACAATGTGCAAGGTGCCCAAAGAAAAGAACCACCCACCACACAACAACACACTCCACACTACATACAACACACAGTAGTACTATACACACAACTAGACCTCATACAACTGCCCCTCATACCACTGCCCATACTAATCACACAACTGCCCCTCATACCACTGCCCATACTAATCATACAACTGCCCCTCATACCACTGCCCATACTAATCACACAACTGCCCCTCATACCACTGTCCACACTAATCATACAACTGCCCCTCATAGCACTGCCCATACTAATAACACAACTGCCCCTCATACCACTGCCTATACTAATCATACCACTGCCCCTCATACCACTGCCCATACTAATCACACAACTGCCCCTCATACCACTGCCCATACTAATCATACCACTGCCCCTCATACCACTGCCCATACTAATCATACAACTGCCCCTCATACCACTGCCCATACTAATCATACAACTGCCCCTCATACCACTGCCCATACTAATCATACCACTGCCCATACTAATCATACCACTGCCCCTCATACCACTGCCCATACTAATCATACAACTGCCCATCATACCACTGCCCATACTAATCATACCACTGCCCATACTAATCACACCACACCACATACTACTACAATTCCAACTACAAATCAAACAACTCAACCCCCCACCACGATGCCTCCATCTTCAGAATACTTTGTTAATGGCACAACGGGCATCTGCTTAAGAATAAGAGCGTCCTTCAAGATTTCACGCAATGATACAATGAAGCAAGAGGTAAGTTACCTGCACCACCAACCTTATAGAATACCTCCCAACTTTCAAGTACCGCAAAGAGGGACTATCAATTCGGCGCAGCAAATGGTTTTCCCTTTTAAGCCACACCTCTAATCCCACCCAAACACACCAGGTTCAGCCCACACAGTATCATGCTCCCTTAGTGCCTCCTCACAGTATAATTCCCCCATAGAACCATCACAAAGATTAATGCAACTATACAGGGCCGGTGTCAGCAACCAGGGCAAGTGCCGGGTTTCTCCCCGCTCTGCCATTTACTACGCTACAGACTCCCAGGCAGCCCAGGAAGCCCCAGACATCACTGTCCATATATGGACAGTGATGTCAGGAGGAGAGAAGGAGTCCCAGGCAGAGTGCTAATAGCGCCATGCCTGGGACTTTGACTCTGGCGTTGCCCGTGACATCACTGTCCTTATATGGACAGTGACATCAGGGGCTTCTCCTGAAGTGGAATCCCTAGCCATAGCGTAGGCAATGCTCTGGCTGGGGATTCCACTCCTAGAGGGAGCCCCAAAGACGCTACCTACAGGGAGGGGGGCTGTTTGGCACTACCAGGAGGGGGCTGTGTGGCACTACCAGAAAGGGGTGCTGTGTGGCAATACCAAGAAGGTCGGCTGTGTGGCACTACCAAGAAGGGGGGCTGTGTGGCACTACCAAGAAGGGGGGCTGTGTGGCACTACCAAGAAGGGGGCTGTGTGGCACTACTAAGAAGGGGGGCTGTGTGGCTCTACCTACGAGGGAGGCTGTGTGGCACTATCTACAGAGAGCAGTACATTTATAAGGGTACAAACTGGGGGTCTAACTTATATATGGGGGCATAAACAGGGCCTAACTTCTATATGGGGGCACAAAGTTAAGTTTTCTGCCATTTTACTGCCGCCGTGAGTTCCCATGCAAAGTGGCCTACTAAGTCTGTGTATCCCAAGGGCCCACATAAACCTGGAGCCAGCCATGAAACTATAGCTGCCCCCCACACAGTATAATACCCCTCCTTGCCTCCCACACAGTATAATGCAAAATAGCTGCCCCCGCATAGTATAGTGCCCCCATACAGTATAATGCCCCTATAGATGCCCCCATACAGTATAATACACAAACATAGATGCCCATACAGTATAATGCCCCATAGCTGTCCCCATACTGCATGATGCAACCATGCAGTATAATGCCCACACAGATGCCCCATACAGTATAATGCCCCAAAGTGCCACAATGCCCCTCTAGATAGTGTCACAGTGTCCGCTGTAGGTAGTGCCCACATAGATGGTGCAAGTGCCCACATAGTGCCACAGTGCCCACTGTAGATAGTACCACAGTGCCCACATGTTAAGTGCCATTGCCCACATATAAAGTGCCAGTGCCCACATAGTGCCACAGTACCCATGTAGATGGAGCCCATATAGTGCCACAGTGCACATGTAGATAGTGTTACACCCCCCTTGAAGATAGTGCCACCCTGCCTGTAGATAACGCTAACGGCGTCGGCAGCGCACTGACCAGGGATTCCTCTCCAGGAGGAGCCCCTGACGTCACTATCCATATATGGACAGTGACATCAAGGGCTTTTCCAAGACAGGAGTCCCCTGTTGAATGCATTGGATTCAACTGTATCTGCGTCCTGAGGACACAGATACAGTTGAAACCAGGACATAACACCGGCCGTCTGGGACAGCGGGACACTGCTCAGAATCCGGGACTGCCCTGCTGAATCCAGGATGGTTGGGAGGCATGTTATCGGAACACCACTTCTAAACATAACACCTCTGGTTAAATCTGCAATGTAAATTGTTTGCGTTACTTATCCTCTTACACTTTAGTCACATCCAGGTCTGCATTTTCCTACAGCTATTCTATACCGACAGAGGCTAAAAGGACACTTATTTGGCCTACGTGCGGTGAAAGGGGCCTCTGGCTAGGTACGGAATATGCCGCTGTATGGCTATACAGTGGCATACGTCGGCGGTATACGTCGCTTAATACTCCTGACATACGGTATATCTCCGACGTGTAGCACAACCCAATGTGAACAGAGACTTACTCGCTATGCCTGGAAGTCCATAAGACAATCACAACCTATTTATACACCTGCTGCAAAAACAATTACCATAAAATGTTATCGTGAAGAGGAACACATGGGTAAAATGATGTTACTAAACTTCAGCGGACGTCCTCATATCTATTAATTGTACAATTCTCAGATTGTGATCCCACCAGCCCCGAGAACTAAAGCATCTGGAAACTGCTCCGCAACCGAAGCCTGGCTGACCTTGACTTTTCCACAAGGACAAGTCACCATCACATTCAAAAAGGTATTGAGACAGATCAGGGTGCGGTAGAGGGCAATAAACCGGGTACGGTGTGAGTGGTGGAGAAAGTAGGATCTCACATGGTGACTGAGGAGCCGTGCCGGCGGTTATCTAGCCATGAAAGTGTGTGAACCGTGGGCACAATGAGGGCATTTTGCTCATATAGATGTTTTTTATTTTTACAGGATACTGAAGGCAATAACTTCTTTCTGGGCGAGGTTAATATAACTCTGAAGAACAAAGGTAATTTATACTGAGGGCACGAGCCACCAAAATGCAAATCATGTCCAGGGATGTATCATAATCCTGCCCATGTCCAGTAGTGTAACATCCTGTAATAATCCTGCCCACATTCTGGAGTGTATCGTCCTGTAATAATCCTGCCCACAATCTGGGGTGTATCGTCCTGTAATAATCCTGCCCACATTCTGGAGTGTATCGTCATGTAATAATCCTGCCCACATTCTGGAGTGTATCGTCCTGTAATAATCCTTCCCACATTCTGGAGTGTATCGTCCTGTAATAATCCTGCCCACATTCTGGAGTGTAACGTCCTGTAATAATCCTGCCCACATTCTGGAGTGTAACGTCCTGTAATAATCCTGCCCACATTCTGGAGTGTAACGTCCTGTAATAATCCTGCCCACATTCTGGAGTGTAATGTCCTGTAATAATCCTGCCCACATTCTGGAGTGTATCGTCCTGTAATAATCCTGCCCACATTCTGGAGTGTATCGTCCTGTAATAATCCTGCCCACATTCTGGGGTGTAACGTCCTGTAATAATCCTGCCCACATTCTGGAGTGTATCGTCCTGTAATAATCCTGTCCACATTCTGGAGTGTATCGTCCTGTAATAATCCTGCCCACATTCTGGGGTGTAACGTCCTGTAATAATCCTGCCCACATTCTGGAGTGTATCGTCCTGTAATAATCCTGCCCACATTCTGGAGTGTAACGTCCTGTAATAATCCTGCCCACATTCTGGAGTGTATTGTCCTGTAATAATCCTGCCCACATTCTGGGGTGTAACGTCCTGTAATAATCCTGCCCACATTCTGGAGTGTATTTTCCTGTAATAATCCTGCCCACATTCTGGAGCGTATCGTCCTGTAATAATCCTGCCCACATTCTGGAGTGTATCGTCATGTAATAATCCTGCCCACATTCTGGAGTGTATTGTCCTGTAATAATTCTGCCCACATTCTGGAGTGTATCGTCCTGTAATAATCCTGCCCACATTCTGGGGTGTATCGTCCTGTAATAATCCTGCCCACATTCTGGAGTGTATCGTCCTGTAATAATCCTGCCCACATTCTGGGGTGTATCGTCCTGTAATAATCCTGCCCACATTCTGGAGTGTATCGTCCTGTAATAATCCTGCCCACATTCTGGGGTGTAACGTCCTGTAATAATCCTGCCCACATTCTGGAGTGTATCGTCCTGTAATAATCCTGTCCACATTCTGGAGTGTATCGTCCTGTAATAATCCTGCCCACATTCTGGGGTGTAACGTCCTGTAATAATCCTGCCCACATTCTGGGGTGTAACGTCCTGTAATAATCCTGTCCACATTCTGGAGTGTATCGTCCTGTAATAATCCTGCCCACATTCTGGGGTGTAACGTCCTGTAATAATCCTGCCCACATTCTGGAGTGTATCGTCCTGTAATAATCCTGCCCACATTCTGGAGTGTAACGTCCTGTAATAATCCTGCCCACATTCTGGAGTGTATTGTCGTGTAATAATCCTGCCCACATTCTGGAGTGTATTGTCCTGTAATAATCCTGCCCACATTCTGTGGTGTAACGTCCTGTAATAATCCTGCCCACATTCTGGAGTGTATTTTCCTGTAATAATCCTGCCCACATTCTGGAGCGTATCGTCCTGTAATAATCCTGCCCACATTCTGGAGTGTATCGTCATGTAATAATCCTGCCCACATTCTGGAGTGTATTGTCCTGTAATAATTCTGCCCACATTCTGGAGTGTATCGTCCTGTAATAATCCTGCCCACATTCTGGGGTGTATCGTCCTGTAATAATCCTGCCCACATTCTGGAGTGTATCGTCCTGTAATAATCCTGCCCACATTCTGGGGTGTATCGTCCTGTAATAATCCTGCCCACATTCTGGAGTGTATCGTCCTGTAATAATCCTGCCCACATTCTGGGGTGTAACGTCCTGTAATAATCCTGCCCACATTCTGGAGTGTATCGTCCTGTAATAATCCTGTCCACATTCTGGAGTGTATCGTCCTGTAATAATCCTGCCCACATTCTGGGGTGTAACGTCCTGTAATAATCCTGCCCACATTCTGGAGTGTATCGTCCTGTAATAATCCTGCCCACATTCTGGAGTGTAACGTCCTGTAATAATCCTGCCCACATTCTGGAGTGTATTGTCCTGTAATAATCCTGCCCACATTCTGGGGTGTAACGTCCTGTAATAATCCTGCCCACATTCTGGAGTGTATTTTCCTGTAATAATCCTGCCCACATTCTGGAGCGTATCGTCCTGTAATAATCCTGCCCACATTCTGGAGTGTATCGTCATGTAATAATCCTGCCCACATTCTGGAGTGTATTGTCCTGTAATAATTCTGCCCACATTCTGGAGTGTATCGTCCTATAATAATCCTGCCCACATTCTGGGGTGTATCGTCCTGTAATAATCCTGCCCACATTCTGGAGTGTATCGTCCTGTAATAATCCTGCCCACATTCTGGAGTGTATTGTCCTGTAATAATCCTGCCCACATTCTGGGGTGTATCGTCCTGTAATAATCCTGCCCACATTCTGGAGTGTATTGTCCTGTAATAATCCTGCCCACATTCTGGAGTGTAACGTCCTGTAATAATCCTGCCCACATTCTGGAGTGTATCGTCCTGTAATAATCCTGCCCACATTCTGGAGTGTATCGTCCTGTAATAATCCTGCCCACATTCTGGAGTGTATCGTCCTGTAATAATCCTGCCCACATTCTGGGGTGTATCGTCCTGTAATAATCCTGCCCACATTCTGGAGTGTATTGTCCTGTAATAATCCTGCCCACATTCTGGAGTGTAACGTACTGTAATAATCCTGCCCACATTCTGGAGTGTAACGTCCTGTAATAATCCTGCCCACATTCTGGAGTGTATCGTCCTGTAATAATCCTGCCCACATTCTGGAGTGTATCGTCCTGTAATAATCCTGCCCACATTCTGGAGTGTATCGTCCTGTAATAATCCTGCCCACATTCTGGAGTGTAACGTCCTGTAATAATCCTGCCCACATTCTGGAGTGTATCGTCATGTAATAATCATGCCCACATTCTGGAGTGTATCGTCCTGTAATAATCCTGCCCACATTCTGGAGTGTATCGTCCTGTAATAATCCTGCCCACATTCTGGAGTGTATCGTCCTGTAATAATCCTGCCCACATTCTGGAGTGTATCGTCATGTAATAATCCTGCCCACATTCTGGAGTGTATTGTCCTGTAATAATTCTGCCCACATTCTGGAGTGTATCGTCCTGTAATAATCCTGTCCACATTCTGGAGTGTATCGTCCTGTAATAATCCTGCCCACATTCTGGAGTGTAACGTCCTGTAATAATCCTGCCCACATTCTGGAGTGTATCGTCCTGTAATAATCCTGCCCACATTCTGGAGTGTATCGTCCTGTAATAATCCTGCCCACATTCTGGAGTGTATCGTCCTGTAATAATCCTGCCCACATTCTGGAGTGTATCGTCCTGTAATAATCCTGCCCACATTCTGGGGTGTATCGTCCTGTAATAATCCTGCCCACATTCTGGAGTGTATTGTCCTGTAATAATCCTGCCCACATTCTGGAGTGTAACGTCCTGTAATAATCCTGCCCACATTCTGGGGTGTAACGTCCTGTAATAATCCTGCCCACATTCTGGAGTGTATTTTCCTGTAATAATCCTGCCCACATTCTGGAGCGTATCGTCCTGTAAATATCCTGCCCACATCCTGGAGTGTATCGTCCTGTAATAATCCTGCCCACATTCTGGAGTGTATCGTCCTGTAATAATCCTGCCCACATTCTGGAGTGTATCGTCCTGTAATAATCCTGCCCACATTCTGGAGTGTATCGTCCTGTAATAATCCTGCCCACATTCTGGAGTGTATCGTCCTGTAATAATCCTGCCCACATTCTGGAGTGTATCGTCCTGTAATAATCCTGCCCACATTCTGGAGTGTATCGTCCTGTAATAATCCTGCCCACATTCTGGAGTGTATCGTCATGTAATAATCCTGCCCACATTCTGGAGTGTATTGTCCTGTAATAATTCTGCCCACATTCTGGAGTGTATCGTCCAGTAATAATCCTGCCCACATTCTGGGGTGTATCGTCCTGTAATAATCCTGCCCACATTCTGGAGTGTATTGTCGTGTAATAATCCTGCCCACATTCTGGAGTGTAACGTCCTGTAATAATCCTGCCCACATTCTGGGGTGTAACGTCCTGTAATAATCCTGCCCACATTCTGGAGTGTATTTTCCTGTAATAATCCTGCCCACATTCTGGAGCGTATCGTCCTGTAATTATCCTGCCCACATCCTGGAGTGTATCGTCCTGTAATAATCCTGCCCACATTCTGGAGTGTATCGTCCTGTAATAATCCTGCCCACATTCTGGAGTGTATCGTCATGTAATAATCCTGCCCACATTCTGGAGTGTATCGTCCTGTAATAATCCTGCCCACATTCTGGAGTGTATCGTCCTGTAATAATCCTGCCCACATTCTGGAGTGTATCGTCCTGTAATAATCCTGCCCACATTCTGGAGTGTATCGTCATGTAATAATCCTGCCCACATTCTGGAGTGTATTGTCCTGTAATAATTCTGCCCACATTCTGGAGTGTATCGTCCTGTAATAATCCTGTCCACATTCTGGAGTGTATCGTCCTGTAATAATCCTGCCCACATTCTGGAGTGTAACGTCCTGTAATAATCCTGCCCACATTCTGGAGTGTATTGTCCTGTAATAATCCTGCCCACATTTGGAGTGTATCGTCCTGTAATAATCCTGCCCACATTCTGGAGTGTATCGTCCTGTAATAATCCTGCCCACATTCTGGAGTGTATCGTCCTGTAATAATCCTGCCCACATTCTGGGGTGTATCGTCCTGTAATAATCCTGCCCACATTCTGGAGTGTATTGTCCTGTAATAATCCTGCCCACATTCTGGAGTGTAACGTCCTGTAATAATCCTGCCCACATTCTGGGGTGTAACGTCCTGTAATAATCCTGCCCACATTCTGGAGTGTATTTTCCTGTAATAATCCTGCCCACATTCTGGAGCGTATCGTCCTATAATTAGCCTGCCCACATCCTGGAGTGTATCGTCCTGTAATAATCCTGCCCACATTCTGGAGTGTATCGTCCTGTAATAATCCTGCCCACATTCTGGAGTGTATCGTCCTGTAATAATCCTGCCCACATTCTGGAGTGTATCGTCCTGTAATAATCCTGCCCACATTCTGGAGTGTATCGTCCTGTAATAATCCTGCCCACATTCTGGAGTGTATCGTCCTGTAATAATCCTGCCCAAATTCTGGAGTGTATCGTCATGTAATAATCCTGCCCACATTCTGGAGTGTATTGTCCTGTAATAATTCTGCCCACATTCTGGAGTGTATCGTCCTGTAATAATCCTGTCCACATTCTGGAGTGTATCGTCCTGTAATAATCCTGCCCACATTCTGGAGTGTAACGTCCTGTAATAATCCTGCCCACATTCTGGAGTGTATTGTCCTGTAATAATCCTGCCCACATTCTGGAGTGTATCGTCCTGTAATAATCCTGCCCACATTCTGGAGTGTATCGTCCTGTAATAATCCTGCCCACATTCTGGAGTGTATCGTCCTGTAATAATCCTGCCCACATTCTGGGGTGTATCGTCCTGTAATAATCCTGCCCACATTCTGGAGTGTATTGTCCTGTAATAATCCTGCCCACATTCTGGAGTGTAACGTCCTGTAATAATCCTGCCCACATTCTGGGGTGTAACGTCCTGTAATAATCCTGCCCACATTCTGGAGTGTATTTTCCTGTAATAATCCTGCCCACATTCTGGAGCGTATCGTCCTGTAATTATCCTGCCCACATCCTGGAGTGTATCGTCCTGTAATAATCCTGCCCACATTCTGGAGTGTATCGTCCTGTAATAATCCTGCCCACATTCTGGAGTGTATCGTCCTGTAATAATCCTGCCCACATTCTGGAGTGTATCGTCCTGTAATAATCCTGCCCACATTCTGGAGTGTATCGTCCTGTAATAATCCTGCCCACATTCTGGAGTGTATCGTCATGTAATAATCCTGCCCACATTCTGGAGTGTATTGTCCTGTAATAATTCTGCCCACATTCTGGAGTGTATCGTCCAGTAATAATCCTGCCCACATTCTGGGGTGTATCGTCCTGTAATAATCCTGCCCACATTCTGGAGTGTATTGTCGTGTAATAATCCTGCCCACATTCTGGAGTGTAACGTCCTGTAATAATCCTGCCCACATTCTGGGGTGTAACGTCCTGTAATAATCCTGCCCACATTCTGGAGTGTATTTTCCTGTAATAATCCTGCCCACATTCTGGAGCGTATCGTCCTGTAATTATCCTGCCCACATCCTGGAGTGTATCGTCCTGTAATAATCCTGCCCACATTCTGGAGTGTATCGTCCTGTAATAATCCTGCCCACATTCTGGAGTGTATCGTCATGTAATAATCCTGCCCACATTCTGGAGTGTATCGTCCTGTAATAATCCTGCCCACATTCTGGAGTGTATCGTCCTGTAATAATCCTGCCCACATTCTGGAGTGTATCGTCCTGTAATAATCCTGCCCACATTCTGGAGTGTATCGTCCTGTAATAATCCTGCCCACATTCTGGAGTGTATCGTCCTGTAATAATCCTGCCCACATTCTGGAGTGTATCGTCATGTAATAATCCTGCCCACATTCTGGAGTGTATTGTCCTGTAATAATTCTGCCCACATTCTGGAGTGTATCGTCCTGTAATAATCCTGCCCACATTCTGGAGTGTATCGTCTTGTAATAATCCTGCCCACATTCTGGAGTGTATCGTCCTGTAATAATCCTGCCCACATTCTGGAGTGTATCGTCCTGTAATAATCCTGCCCAAATTCTGGAGTGTATCGTCATGTAATAATCCTGCCCACATTCTGGAGTGTATTGTCCTGTAATAATTCTGCCCACATTCTGGAGTGTATCGTCCTGTAATAATCCTGTCCACATTCTGGAGTGTATCGTCCTGTAATAATCCTGCCCACATTCTGGAGTGTAACGTCCTGTAATAATCCTGCCCACATTCTGGAGTGTATTGTCCTGTAATAATCCTGCCCACATTCTGGAGTGTATCGTCCTGTAATAATCCTGCCCACATTCTGGAGTGTATCGTCCTGTAATAATCCTGCCCACATTCTGGAGTGTATCGTCCTGTAATAATCCTGCCCACATTCTGGGGTGTATCGTCCTGTAATAATCCTGCCCACATTCTGGAGTGTATTGTCCTGTAATAATCCTGCCCACATTCTGGAGTGTAACGTCCTGTAATAATCCTGCCCACATTCTGGGGTGTAACGTCCTGTAATAATCCTGCCCACATTCTGGAGTGTATTTTCCTGTAATAATCCTGCCCACATTCTGGAGCGTATCGTCCTGTAATTATCCTGCCCACATCCTGGAGTGTATCGTCCTGTAATAATCCTGCCCACATTCTGGAGTGTATCGTCCTGTAATAATCCTGCCCACATTCTGGAGTGTATCGTCCTGTAATAATCCTGCCCACATTCTGGAGTGTATCGTCCTGTAATAATCCTGCCCACATTCTGGAGTGTATCGTCCTGTAATAATCCTGCCCACATTCTGGAGTGTATCGTCATGTAATAATCCTGCCCACATTCTGGAGTGTATTGTCCTGTAATAATTCTGCCCACATTCTGGAGTGTATCGTCCAGTAATAATCCTGCCCACATTCTGGGGTGTATCGTCCTGTAATAATCCTGCCCACATTCTGGAGTGTATTGTCGTGTAATAATCCTGCCCACATTCTGGAGTGTAACGTCCTGTAATAATCCTGCCCACATTCTGGGGTGTAACGTCCTGTAATAATCCTGCCCACATTCTGGAGTGTATTTTCCTGTAATAATCCTGCCCACATTCTGGAGCGTATCGTCCTGTAATTATCCTGCCCACATCCTGGAGTGTATCGTCCTGTAATAATCCTGCCCACATTCTGGAGTGTATCGTCCTGTAATAATCCTGCCCACATTCTGGAGTGTATCGTCATGTAATAATCCTGCCCACATTCTGGAGTGTATCGTCCTGTAATAATCCTGCCCACATTCTGGAGTGTATCGTCCTGTAATAATCCTGCCCACATTCTGGAGTGTATCGTCCTGTAATAATCCTGCCCACATTCTGGAGTGTATCGTCATGTAATAATCCTGCCCACATTCTGGAGTGTATTGTCCTGTAATAATTCTGCCCACATTCTGGAGTGTATCGTCCTGTAATAATCCTGTCCACATTCTGGAGTGTATCGTCCTGTAATAATCCTGCCCACATTCTGGAGTGTAACGTCCTGTAATAATCCTGCCCACATTCTGGAGTGTATTGTCCTGTAATAATCCTGCCCACATTCTGGGGTGTATCGTCCTGTAATAATCCTGCCCACATTCTGGAGTGTATTTTCCTGTAATAATCCTGCCCACATTCTGGAGCGTATCGTCCTATAATTAGCCTGCCCACATCCTGGAGTGTATCGTCCTGTAATAATCCTGCCCACATTCTGGAGTGTATCGTCCTGTAATAATCCTGCCCACATTCTGGAGTGTATCGTCCTGTAATAATCCTGCCCACATTCTGGAGTGTATCGTCCTGTAATAATCCTGCCCACATTCTGGAGTGTATCGTCCTGTAATAATCCTGCCCACATTCTGGAGTGTATCGTCATGTAATAATCCTGCCCACATTCTGGAGTGTATTGTCCTGTAATAATTCTGCCCACATTCTGGAGTGTATCGTCCTGTAATAATCCTGCCCACATTCTGGAGTGTATCGTCTTGTAATAATCCTGCCCACATTCTGGAGTGTATCGTCCTGTAATAATCCTGCCCACATTCTGGAGTGTAAGGTCCTGTAATAATCCTGCCCACATTCTGGAGTGTATCGTCATGTAATAATCCTGCCCACATTCTGGAGTGTATCGTCCTGTAATAATCCTGCCCACATTCTGGAGTGTATCGTCCTGTAATAATCCTGCCCACATTCTGGAGTGTATCGTCCTGTAATAATCCTGCCCACATTCTGGAGTGTATCGTCATGTAATAATCCTGCCCACATTCTGGAGTGTATTGTCCTGTAATAATTCTGCCCACATTCTGGAGTGTATCGTCCTGTAATAATCCTGTCCACATTCTGGAGTGTATCGTCCTGTAATAATCCTGCCCACATTCTGGAGTGTAACGTCCTGTAATAATCCAGCCCACATTCTGGAGTGTATTGTCCTGTAATAATCCTGCCCACATTCTGGAGTGTATCGTCCTGTAATAATCCTGCCCACATTCTGGAGTGTATCGTCCTGTAATAATCCTGCCCACATTCTGGAGTGTATCGTCCTGTAATAATCCTGCCCACATTCTGGGGTGTATCGTCCTGTAATAATCCTGCCCACATTCTGGAGTGTATTGTCCTGTAATAATCCTGCCCACATTCTGGAGTGTAACGTCCTGTAATAATCCTGCCCACATTCTGGGGTGTAACGTCCTGTAATAATCCTGCCCACATTCTGGAGTGTATTTTCCTGTAATAATCCTGCCCACATTCTGGAGCGTATCGTCCTGTAATTATCCTGCCCACATCCTGGAGTGTATCGTCCTGTAATAATCCTGCCCACATTCTGGAGTGTATCGTCCTGTAATAATCCTGCCCACATTCTGGAGTGTATCGTCCTGTAATTATCCTGCCCACATTCTGGAGTGTATCGTCCTGTAATAATCCTGCCCACATTCTGGAGTGTATCGTCCTGTAATAATCCTGCCCACATTCTGGAGTGTATCGTCCTGTAATAATCCTGCCCACATTCTGGAGTGTATCGTCCTGTAATAATCCTGCCCACATTCTAGAGTGTATCGTCCTGTAATAATCCTGCCCACATTCTGGAGTGTATCGTCATGTAATAATCCTGCCCACATTCTGGAGTGTATTGTCCTGTAATAATTCTGCCCACATTCTGGAGTGTATCGTCCTGTAATAATCCTGCCCACATTCTGGGGTGTATCGTCCTGTAATAATCCTGCCCACATTCTGGAGTGTATTGTCGTGTAATAATCCTGCCCACATTCTGGAGTGTAACGTCCTGTAATAATCCTGCCCACATTCTGGGGTGTAACGTCCTGTAATAATCCTGCCCACATTCTGGAGTGTATTTTCCTGTAATAATCCTGCCCACATTCTGGAGCGTATCGTCCTGTAATTATCCTGCCCACATCCTGGAGTGTATCGTCCTGTAATAATCCTGCCCACATTCTGGAGTGTATCGTCCTGTAATAATCCTGCCCACATTCTGGAGTGTATCGTCCTGTAATAATCCTGCCCACATTCTGGAGTGTATCGTCCTGTAATAATCCTGCCCACATTCTGGGGTGTAACGTCCTGTAATAATCCCGCCCATATTCTGGAGTGTATCGTCATGTAATAATCCTGCCCACATTCTGGAGTGTATCGTCATGTAATAATCCTGCCCACATTCTGGAGTGTATCGTCCTGTAATAATCCTGCCCACATTCTGGAGTGTATTGTCCTGTAATAATCCTGCCCACATTCTGGAGTGTAACGTCCTGTAATAATCCTGCCCACATTCTGGAGTGTATTGTCCTGTAATAATCCTGCCCACATTCTGGAGTGTATCGTCCTGTAATAATCCTGCCCACATTCTGGAGTGTATTTTCCTTTAATAATCCTGCCCACATTCTGGAGTGTATCGTCCTGTAATAATCCTGCCCACATTCTGGAGTGTATCGTCCTGTAATAATCCTGCCCACATTCTGGAGTGTATCGTCATGTAATAATCCTGCCCACATTCTGGAGTGTATCGTCCTGTAATAATCCTGCCCACATTCTGGAGTGTATTTTCCTGTAATAATCCTGCCCACATTCTGGAGTGCATCGTCCTGTAATAATCCTGCCCACATTCTGGAGTGTATTGTCCTGTAATAATCCTGTCCACATTCAGGAGTCTATCGTAAATGTAATAATTCTGCCCATGTTCAAGAGTGTATCGTAACGTAATAATTCTGTGGATGTTCAGTAGTGTATTGTCCTGAAATAATCCTGCTCGCGTTCAAGAGTATATCGTAATGTAATAATCCTGCCCACGTTCTGGAGGGTATCATCCAATAATAATCGTGCCCACGACAAGGGATGTATCATCATGTAATAATTCTGTCCCTGTTCAGGAGTGTATCTTCATGTAATAATCCTGCCCACGTTCAGGAGTGTATCTTTATGTAATAATCCTGCCCACGTCCAGGAGTGTGTCTTCATGTAATAATCCTGCCCACGTTCAGGAGTGTATCGTCATGTAATAATCCTGCCCACGTTCAGGAGTGTATCTTCATGTAATAATCCTGCCCACATTCAGGAGTGTATCTTCATGTAATAATCCTGCCCATGTTCAGGAATGTATCGCCATGTAATAATCCTGCCCTTGTTCAGGAATGTATCTTCATGTAATAATCCTGCCCTCGTTCAGGAGTGTATCTTCATGTAATAATCCTGCCCTCGTTCAGGAGTGTATCTTCATGTAATAATCCTGCCCTCGTTCAGGAGTGTATCGTCCTGTAATAATCCTGCCCACATTCAGGAGTGTATCTTCATGTAATAATCCTGCCCACGTTCAGGAGTGTATCGTCATGTAATATTCTTGCCCACGTTCAGGAGTGTGTCTTCATGTAATAATCCTGCCCACATTCAGGAGTGTATCATCATATAATAATCCTGCCCACGTTCAGGAGTGTATCTTCCTGTAACATTCTTGCCCACGTTCAGGAGTGTATCATCATGTAATAATCCTGCCCTTGTTCAGGAATGTATCGTCATATAATAATCCTGCCCTTGTTCAGGAGTGTATCTTCATGTAATAATCCTGCCCACGTTCAGGAGTGTATCGTCATGTAATAATCCTGCCCTTGTTCAGGAGTGTATCTTCATGTAAAAATCCTGCCCACGTTCAGGAATGTATCGTCCTGTAATAATCCTGCCTACGTTTAGGAGTGTATCGTCATATAATAATCCTGCCCACATTCAGGAATGCATCTTCATGTAATAATCCTGCCCACATTCAGGAGTGTATCTTCATGTAATAATCCTGCCCACGTTCAGGAATGTATCTTCATGTAATAATCCTGCCCATGTTCAGGAATGCATCTTCATGTAATAATCCTGCCCACGTTCAGGAGTGTATCGTCATGTAATAATCCTGCCCACATTCAGAAGTGTATCTTCATGTAATAATCCTGCCCATGTTCAGGAATGTATCTTCATGTAATAATCCTGCCCTCGTTCAGGAGTGTATCGTCATGTAATAATCCTGCCCACATTCAGGAGTGTATCTTCATGTAATAATCCTGCCCACGTTCAGGAGTGTATCTTCATGTAATAATCCTGCCCACATTCAGGAGTGTATCTTCATGTAATAATCCTGCCCTTGTTCAGGAGTGTTTCTTCATGTAATAATCCTGCCCTCGTTCAGGAGTGTATCGTCATGTAATAATCCTGCCCTCGTTCAGGAATGTATCGTCATGTAATAATCCTGCCCACGTTCAGGAGTGTATCTTCATGTAATAATCCTGCCCACGTTCAGCGGTGTATCTTCATGTAATAATCCTGCCCACATTCAGAAGTGTATCTTCATGTAATAATCCTGCCCATGTTCAGGAATGTATCTTCATGTAATAATCCTGCCCTCGTTCAGGAGTGTATCGTCATGTAATAATCCTGCCCACATTCAGGAGTGTATCTTCATGTAATAATCCTGCCCACGTTCAGGAGTGTATCTTCATGTAATAATCCTGCCCACATTCAGGAGTGTATCTTCATGTAATAATCCTGCCCTTGTTCAGGAGTGTTTCTTCATGTAATAATCCTGCCCTCGTTCAGGAGTGTATCGTCATGTAATAATCCTGCCCTCGTTCAGGAATGTATCGTCATGTAATAATCCTGCCCACGTTCAGGAGTGTATCTTCATGTAATAATCCTGCCCACATTCAGGAGTGTATCTTCATGTAATAATCCTGCCCATGTTCAGGAATGTATCGCCATGTAATAATCCTGCCCTTGTTCAGGAATGTATCTTCATGTAATAATCCTGCCCTCGTTCAGGAGTGTATCTTCATGTAATAATCCTGCCCTCGTTCAGGAGTGTATCTTCATGTAATAATCCTGCCCTCGTTCAGGAGTGTATCGTCCTGTAATAATCCTGCCCACATTCAGGAGTGTATCTTCATGTAATAATCCTGCCCACGTTCAGGAGTGTATCGTCATGTAATATTCTTGCCCACGTTCAGGAGTGTGTCTTCATGTAATAATCCTGCCCACATTCAGGAGTGTATCATCATATAATAATCCTGCCCACGTTCAGGAGTGTATCTTCCTGTAACATTCTTGCCCACGTTCAGGAGTGTATCATCATGTAATAATCCTGCCCTTGTTCAGGAATGTATCGTCATATAATAATCCTGCCCTTGTTCAGGAGTGTATCTTCATGTAATAATCCTGCCCACGTTCAGGAGTGTATCTTCATGTAATAATCCTGCCCTTGTTCAGGAGTGTATCGTCATGTAATAATCCTGCCCTTGTTCAGGAGTGTATCTTCATGTAAAAATCCTGCCCACGTTCAGGAATGCATCGTCCTGTAATAATCCTGCCTACGTTTAGGAGTGTATCGTCATATAATAATCCTGCCCACGTTCAGGAGTGTATCTTCATGTAATAATCCTGCCCACATTCAGGAGTGTATCTTCATGTAATAATCCTGCCCTTGTTCAGGAGTGTTTCTTCATGTAATAATCCTGCCCTCGTTCAGGAGTGTATCGTCATGTAATAATCCTGCCCTCGTTCAGGAATGTATCGTCATGTAATAATCCTGCCCACGTTCAGGAGTGTATCTTCATGTAATAATCCTGCCCACATTCAGGAGTGTATCTTCATGTAATAATCCTGCCCATGTTCAGGAATGTATCGCCATGTAATAATCCTGCCCTTGTTCAGGAATGTATCTTCATGTAATAATCCTGCCCTCGTTCAGGAGTGTATCTTCATGTAATAATCCTGCCCTCGTTCAGGAGTGTATCTTCATGTAATAATCCTGCCCTTGTTCAGGAATGTATCTTCATGTAATAATCCTGCCCTTGTTCGGGAGTGTATCTTCATGTAATAATCCTGCCCTCGTTCAGGAGTGTATCTTCATGTAATAATCCTGCCCTCGTTCAGGAGTGTATCGTCCTGTAATAATCCTGCCCACATTCAGGAGTGTATCTTCATGTAATAATCCTGCCCACGTTCAGGAGTGTATCGTCATGTAATATTCTTGCCCACGTTCAGGAGTGTGTCTTCATGTAATAATCCTGCCCACATTCAGGAGTGTATCATCATATAATAATCCTGCCCACGTTCAGGAGTGTATCTTCCTGTAACATTCTTGCCCACGTTCAGGAGTGTATCATCATGTAATAATCCTGCCCTTGTTCAGGAATGTATCGTCATATAATAATCCTGCCCTTGTTCAGGAGTGTATCTTCATGTAATAATCCTGCCCACGTTCAGGAGTGTATCTTCATGTAATAATCCTGCCCTTGTTCAGGAGTGTATCGTCATGTAATAATCCTGCCCTTGTTCAGGAGTGTATCTTCATGTAAAAATCCTGCCCACGTTCAGGAATGCATCGTCCTGTAATAATCCTGCCTACGTTTAGGAGTGTATCGTCATATAATAATCCTGCCCACATTCAGGAATGCATCTTCATGTAATAATCCTGCCCACATTCAGGAGTGTATCTTCATGTAATAATCCTGCCCACGTTCAGGAATGTATCTTCATGTAATAATCCTGCCCATGTTCAGGAATGCATCTTCATGTAATAATCCTGCCCACGTTCAGGAGTGTATCGTCATGTAATAATCCTGCCCACATTCAGGAGTGTATCTTCATGTAATAATCCTGCCCATGTTCAGGAATGTATCTTCATGTAATAATCCTGCCCTCGTTCAGGAGTGTATCGTCATGTAATAATCCTGCCCACATTCAGGAGTGTATCTTCATGTAATAATCCTGCCCACGTTCAGGAGTGTATCTTCATGTAATAATCCTGCCCACATTCAGGAGTGTATCTTCATGTAATAATCCTGCCCTTGTTCAGGAGTGTTTCTTCATGTAATAATCCTGCCCTCGTTCAGGAGTGTATCGTCATGTAATAATCCTGCCCTCGTTCAGGAATGTATCGTCATGTAATAATCCTGCCCTCTTTCAGGAGTGTATCGTCATGTAATAATTCTGCCCACGTTCAGGAGTGTATCTTCATGTAATAATCCTGCCCCCGTTCAGGAGTGTATCTTCATGTAATAATCCTGCCCTCCTTCAGGAGTGTATCTTCATGTAATAATCCTGCCTACGTTCAGGAGTGTCTTCATGTAAAAATCCTGCCCACGTTCAGGAATGTATCGTCATATAATAATCCTGGCCTTGTTCAGGAGTGTGTTGTCATGTAATAATCCTGCCCTCGTTCAGGAGTGTATAGTCATGTAATAATCCTGCCCTCGTTCAGGAGTGTATCGTCATATAATAATCCTGCCCACGTTCAGGAGTGTATCTTCATGTAATAATCCTGCCCTCGTTCAGGAGTGTATCGTCATGTAATAATCCTGCCTACGTTCAGGAGTGTATCGTCATGTAATAATCCTGCCTACGTTCAGGAGTGTATCTTCATGTAATAATCCTGACCATGTTCAGGAGTGTATCATCATGTAATAATCCTGCCCTTGTTCAGGAGTGTCTTCATGTAATAATCCTGCCTACGTTCAGGAGAGTCTACATGTAATAATCCTGCCCACGTTCAGGAGTGTATCTTCATGTAATAATCCTGCCCTCGTTCAGGAGTGTATCATCATATAATAATCCTGCCCACGTTCAGGAGTGTATCTTCATGTAATAATCCTGCCCACATTCAGGAGAGTATCATCATATAATAATCCTGCCCACATTCAGGAGTGTATCGTCATATAATAATCCTGCCCTTGTTCAGGAATGTATCGTCATATAATAATCCTGCCCTTGTTCAGGAGTGTATTGTCATGTAATAATCCTGCCCACGTTCAGGAATGTATCTTCATGTAATAATCCTGCCCACGTTCAGGAGTGTATTGTCATGTAATAATCCTGCCCACGTTCAGGAGTGTATCTTCATGTAATAATCCTGTCCTCGTTCAGGAGTGTATCGTCATGTAATAATCCTGCCCACGTTCAGGAGTGTATCGTCATGTAATAATCCTGCCCACGTTCAGGAGTGTATCTTCATGTAATAATCCTGCCCTCGTTCAGGAGTGTATCGTCATGTAATAATCCTGCCCACGTTCAGGAGTGTATCGTCATGTAATAATCCTGCCCACGTTCAGGAGTGTATCTTCATGTAATAATCCTGCCCTCGTTCAGGAGTGTATCGTCATGTAATAATCCTGCCCTTGTTCGGGAGTGTATCGTCATGTAATAATCCTGCCCTCGTTCAGGAGTGTGTCTTCATGTAATAATCCTGCCTACGTTCAGGAGTGTATCTTCATGTAATAATCCTGCCCACGTTCAGGAGTGTGTCTTCATGTAATAATCCTGCCCACATTCAGGAGTGTATCTTCATGTAATAATCCTGCCCACGTTCAGGAGTGTGTCTTCATGTAATAATCCTGCCCACATTCAGGAGTGTATCTTCATGTAATAATCCTGCCCTTGTTCAGGAGTGTATCTTCATGTAATAATCCTGCCCACGTTCAGGAGTGTGTCTTCATGTAATAATCCTGCCCACATTCAGGAGTGTATCTTCATGTAATAATCCTGCCCACGTTCAGGAGTGTGTCTTCATGTAATAATCCTGCCCACATTCAGGAGTGTATCTTCATATAATAATCCTGCCCACGTTCAGGAGTGTATCGTCCTGTAATAATCCTGCCTACGTTCAGGAGTGTATCTTCATGTAATAATCCTGCCTACGTTCAGGAGTGTATCGTCATGTAATAATCCTGCCCCCGTTCAGGAGTGTATCGTCATGTAATAATCCTGCCCCCGTTCAGGAGTGTATCTTCATGTAATAATCCTGCCTAACGTTCAGGAGTGTATCTTCATGTAATAATCCTGCCCTTGTTCAGGAGTGTATCGTCATGTCATAATCCTGCCCTCGTTCAGGAGTGTATCTTCATGTAATAATCCTGCCCACGTTCAGGAGTGTGTCTTCATGTAATAATCCTGCCCACATTCAGGAGTGTATCTTCATGTAATAATCCTGCCCACGTTCAGGAGTGTGTCTTCATGTAATAATCCTGCCCACATTCAGGAGTGTATCTTCATATAATAATCCTGCCCACGTTCAGGAGTGTATCGTCCTGTAATAATCCTGCCTACGTTCAGGAGTGTATCTTCATGTAATAATCCTGCCTACGTTCAGGAGTGTATCGTCATGTAATAATCCTGCCCCCGTTCAGGAGTGTATCGTCATGTAATAATCCTGCCCCCGTTCAGGAGTGTATCTTCATGTAATAATCCTGCCTAACGTTCAGGAGTGTATCTTCATGTAATAATCCTGCCCTTGTTCAGGAGTGTATCGTCATGTCATAATCCTGCCCTCGTTCAGGAGTGTATCGTCATGTAATAATCCTGCCCCCGTTCAGGAGTGTATCGTCATGTAATAATCCTGCCCACGTTCAGGAGTGTATCTTCATGTAATAATCCTGCCCACGTTCAGGAGTGTATCGTCATGTAATAATCCTGCCCACGTTCAGGAGTGTATCGTCATGTAATAATCCTGCCCACGTTCAGGAGTGTATCTTCATGTAATAATCCTGCCTACGTTCAGGAGTGTATCTTCATGTAATAATCCTGCCCTTGTTCAGGAGTGTGTCTTCATGTAATAATCCTGCCTACGTTTAGGAGTGTATCTTCATGTAATAATCCTGCCTACGTTTAGGAGTGTATCGTCATATAATAATCCTGCCCACGTTCAGGAGTGTATCGTCATATAATAATCCTGCCCACGTTCAGGAGTGTATCTTCATGTAATAATCCTGCCCACGTTCAGGAGTGTATCTTCATGTAATAATCCTGCCCTCGTTCAGGAGTGTATCGTCATGTAATAATCCTGCCCACGTTCAGGAGTGTATCATCATGTAATAATCCTGCCCACGTTCAGGAGTGTATCTTCATGTAATAATCCTGCCCTCGTTCAGGAGTGTATCGTCATGTAATAATCCTGCCCTTGTTCGGGAGTGTATCGTCATGTAATAATCCTGCCCTCGTTCAGGAGTGTGTCTTCATGTAATAATCCTGCCTACGTTCAGGAGTGTATCTTCATGTAATAATCCTGCCCACGTTCAGGAGTGTGTCTTCATGTAATAATCCTGCCCACATTCAGGAGTGTATCTTCATGTAATAATCCTGCCCACGTTCAGGAGTGTGTCTTCATGTAATAATCCTGCCCACATTCAGGAGTGTATCTTCATGTAATAATCCTGCCCTTGTTCAGGAGTGTATCGTCATGTAATAATCCTGCCCCCGTTCAGGAGTGTATCTTCATGTAATAATCCTGCCTACGTTCAGGAGTGTATCTTCATGTAATAATCCTGCCCTTGTTCAGGAGTGTATCGTCATGTAATAATCCTGCCCTCGTTCAGGAGTGTATCGTCATGTAATAATCCTGCCCCCGTTCAGGAGTGTATCGTCATGTAATAATCCTGCCTACGTTCAGGAGTGTATCTTCATGTAATAATCCTGCCCTTGTTCAGGAATGTATCTTCATGTAATAATCCTGCCCTTGTTCAGGAGTGTGTCTTCATGTAATAATCCTGCCCACGTTCAGGAGTGTGTCTTCATGTAATAATCCTGCCTACGTTTAGGGATATTTTGAAATATCTAAATGCCAGTTTGGTTTTAACAGGATCTGAGAAATTTGCTAATACCAGTCTAAAATACATGGTCACTCCTCTTGGACGTTCCTTCTCTTGTGAAAAAGTGGAGATTCTAGTGACCTCAAAAGTGAACTTTACAGCCATGGACGTCAAGGCTCAGGCCTTCAAGCTGGAAGAAGGAAACTATGGAAGAGGTGAGCTCTTAGGATATATATATATATATATATATATATATATACACTAGAGATGTGTGAACTCTAGTTTCATCTCCACCTCACTTCCGTTTGAGCAATGGTCCAAGCATCACACATCTACCATTTATGTGGCGGAGAGGTGGTGAGCATCGAACAAGCACAATCTCTTCTTTTCCCGAATGGTGGTTGGCCCGATTAAAATTTTTGCTAGGGAGACTTCCTTTTTTTCTGCAGAACCCCCCACTTACTGTACCCATTTCTTAAAACGTTTCCCTGTCCTTGTATCTCCACAGAGATGAAATGTTCTGACGGATCGCACAATATGACAGTTCCGATTGTGGTTGGGATCATCCTCGTGGTATTGATTTTGATTGTTGTTATCGCTTACATTGTTGCCCGCAAGCGCAGTCAGAGAGGTTACCAACCACTATGAGAAGTACCCGCAAACTCCACGTAAATGTCACAACTCCAGTAATTATTAAAGATATCTTCTGTTCTGTGCCCACGTGTCAGTGTCTATATGAGAAGACTTGTCATACGTAGATGAAATTGACTCAATCCACCAGCCCATACAATACAATAAATGATTCATCGCTTCAACGAGCCAAAATCAAACCCCCGACATACCTCCCAACCCTCCCGGATTCAGCGGGACAGCCCCAAATTCCAGGCGGTGTCCCGCTGTCCCGGGCGGCCAGGGGTATGTCCCGCTGTCAAACTAATTCTGAAGCAGGGAAACATCAGCTCCCTGCTTCAGAATTAGTTCATAGCGGAGGAGCAGAGGGAGCTCATCCGCTCGTCGAAGACTCCCTGGACACAGCGCTACTTTAAGCGCTGTGCTTGGGGAAGCCCTTGACGGTACTGTCCATTTATGAGAGGAATGCCCGGCCAGAGTCGGCAATGGGGATTCCGCTCAAGGATTAGCCACTGACGTCACTTTCCATATATGGACTGTATCGTCAAGGGCTTCCCCGAGCACAGCGCTTAAAGTAGCGCTGTGCCCAGCGAGTCCTCGGCGAGTTGATAGTTCCCTGCTTTAGAATTAGTGGCTACTCTTTGAGCGGAATCCCCATTGCTGAGGATCTGGCCTGGAATTCAGCTCCTAGAGGAAACGATTGAGGTCACTGTCCATATATGGACATTGACATCAGTGGCTCCTCCTGGAGTGGAATCCCCAGCCAGAGTCGGCAACGGGGATTCGCTCAAGCAGTAGGCAGTGACATCAGGGCTTCCCTCTAGGAGGGGAATCCCCGGCCTATGCTCTGGCTGGGGATTCCGCTTCTAGAGGGAGTCCCAATGGTGCTATCTACAGGGCAAGGGTAGTGCTATCTACAGGGGGGTGGCACTATCAACATGGAAACTGTTGCACTATATAGGGGCACTATCTACATTGGCACTGTGGCACTATCGAGAGGGCACTGGCACTTTATATATGTGCACTGGCACTAGAGGCAGCTTTGGGGGTATTATACTGTATAAGGGCAGCTAGGCATTAGATTGTATGGGGCATTATGCTGTAGGGGGGCTTTAAGCTGTATGGGGCAGCTATGGGGCTTTATACTGTATGGGGCAGTTATGGGGCATTAAACAGTATGGGGCAGCTATGCGTGCATTATACTGTATGGGGGGTATCTGCATGGGCATTTTACTGTATAGGGCAGGTATGCGTGCATTATACTGTATGGGAGCATCTTTATGGGCATTATCCTGCATTTGGCAGCTATGAGGAATTATACTGCATGGAGGCATCTGTTTGGGCATTATACAGCATGGGAGAATCTATGTGGGCATTATACTGTATGGGGGCATTATACTGTATGGTGGCAGCAAGAGGGCAATATACTGTGGCACTACCTACATGAGTACTGTGTCACTATCTACAAGGGCATTGGAACTAGGGGCAGCTAAGGGACATTATACTGTATGGGGGCTGCTATGGGGGCATTATGCTTTATGGGGGAAGCTATGGGGGCATTATGCTGTATGGGGAATTTTTTTGGCCATTATACTGCATGGGAGAATCTATGTGGGCATTATACTGTATGGGGGCATTATACTGTATGGTGGCAGCAAGAGGGCAATATACTGTGGCACTACCTACATGGGCACTGTGTCACTATCTACAAGGGCATTGGAACTAGGGGCAGCTAAGGGGCATTATACTGTGCATTATACTGTATGGGTGCATCTATGGGGCATTACATTGTATGGGAGAATATGTATGGGGGCATCTGTGTTGGCTTTATACTGTATGGGTGCATCTATGGGGCATTATACTGTGTGGTGGCAGCTATTTGGTATTATACTGTGTGGGAGGCGCTATGGGAGCATAATACTGAGTGGGCTGAATCGGGTGTGTATGGGTTGGGGATTGGGTAGGATTAGAAGCGTGGCTTTAAATACAAAAATTGCTGCTATGCACTGCGCACGCCGCATCAGTTGTCCCCCTTTGTGATACTTGAAAGTTGGGAGGTATGCCCAACATCTCCGGATGGATTCACGCACTGCCGGCAGATGACGTTTCATGGATTCCCTTCAGATCGGACAGCCGGGAGGTGACTCGCTGCCTCTGCTTTCCCGTAAACCAGTCACATTATCTTTTGCTGAGTCAGAATCATGTGCCCGCTATTGTGTGACTGAAATTCTGGAAATGCCGAGCTCAGCGGATCCGACCCTTGCACTTCCTCACTGGAATCACATGCGGCCTATTTCACAAGGGTCGTTACGCAACAAGTCCGGGATTGTATGGACGGGGGAAATCTATGTGACAAAAACCGCCACGTTTTCTGTATTAACTTAACCCTTTAATGACCGACCTATTTTAACCCCTTAGTGACCGGCCCATTTTAACCCCTTAATGACCGAGCTATTTTTTTTTTACTTTTTTCCATCGTTGCATTCCAAAAGCTCTAACTTTTTTATTTTTGCGCGGACATCGCTGTATCAGGTCTTGTTTTTTGCGGGACAAGTTGTATTTTTTTTAATAGCGCCATTTTGGGGTATGTAGAATTTATTGATTAACTTTTAATAACTTTTTAGGGGGGTAATGGAAAAAAACACTTCGCCACACTTTTTTTGCGTCTTAGATTTACGCTGTTTACCGTGTGGCGTAAATAATACAACTTTATTCAGCGGGTTGTTACGATTGCGGCGATACCAAATTGATATCGATTTTATATGTTTTACTACTTTTACACAGTAAAAACACTTTTTTTGCAAAATTATTTGTTTTTGTGTCGCCATCTTTTAAGAGCCGTAATGGTTTTATTTTTACGCCGATGCGGCTGTATGAGGGCTTGTTTTTTGCGGGACGACTTCTAGTTTTTATTGGTACCATTTTGGAGTAGATGCGACTTTTTGATCACTTTTTATCAAATTTTTTTTTAAGGTAGGATGAACAGAAAACAGCAATTCTGGCATTGTTTTTTATTTGACTTTTTACGGCGTTCACCGTGTGGGTTATATAACGGGATGGCTTTATAGGTGGGGTCGTTACGGACGCGGCGATACCAAATATGTGTAATGTTTTAATATTTGTATTTATTTTTTCATATTAACTCCTTAACGCCGAAGGACGGATATATCCGTCCTCAGCAGCTGCTAGTTCGCGCAGGAGGACGGATATATCCGTCCTGTGATGGCGCGGGTACTGTCACTGTACCCACGCGATCAGCGGCAGGAGCACGGCTGTTATACACAGCCTGGCTCCTGCTGCAACTGCCGGAATCGAAGCGCGCTCCGATTCCGGCAGTTTAACCCATTAAATCAATAGTGACAGCGGCATCTAATGTGTTTGACAGAGGGAGGGAGCTCCCTCTGTCACCCCATCGGCGCCCCCGCAAAGAAATCGCGGGTCGCCGTCGGGTTTCCATGGCAGCGGGGGTCTAACAAAGACCCCCAAGTCTGTCTTCAGCATCTGCCTGTTAGGCGATGCCGGAGGCATGACCTAACAGATTGCCTGTCAGTTTTACACTAATGCTCTGGTATACTAAGTATACCAAAGCATTATATATGCGATCGGCACATCGCATAGTGAAGACCCCTGGTGGGACTAAAAAAAAAAATGTAAAACAGTTAAATAAAGTTGGTGAAAAAAAAATTACAGTGAAAATCAAATAAAACTACTTTTTTTGCCCAAAAAGTGGTTTTATTTAGTAAAAGTGTCAAAACAAATCACACATACACATATATGGTATCCCCGCGATCGTAACAACTTGAACAACAAAATGAACACATTCATTAAACTGCCAGATGAACGGCGTCCAAAAAACAACGGCAAAATTTGCTCTTTTCTCCCATTCCCCCCATAAAAAATTAAATAAAAATTCATCTATAAGTCCTATGTACCCCAAAATAGTACTAATGAAAAGTACACATTGGCTTGAAAAAATCAAGCCCACATACGGCCACATCGAGGGAAAAATAAAAACGTTACGGCTCTTGGAACGCGGCGATGCAAAAATAAGTAATTTTTTTCTAAAAGGCTTTTTATTGTGCAAACGTAGGAAAAACATATAAAACCTTTACATATTTGGTATCCCCGTAATCGTGCCGACCCATAGAATAAAGTTAACATGTTATTTACGCTGCATAGTAAACGGCGTAAATTTATAACGTGAAAATGAATGCTGGAATAGCTGCTTATTTTCAATACTAAAATAAAGTTAATAAAAGTTAATCAATATATTACAAGCATCTAAAAATGGTACAATTACAAAATACAACTCGTCCCGCAAAAAACAAGTCCTTATACGGCGATGTCGACGGAATAAAAAAAAAATTACGACTCTTGGAATGCGACCGTGAAAAAACAAAAAATAATCCTTGGTCATTAACGTGCAAAATGGCCCGGTCATTAAGGGGTTAATAGCGAAGGTTATAATCCCAGGCGTGTGTCCCAACATGGGAACATATCAGTCTACCTTTGCCTCTGGGCGTTAAATCTGCCTAATCTGTTCTGTCGGAGTGCAAATAATCTCTCATACACACAATGGGACGACACTCCCTCAATAACCTCCCGCAAGGAAGGAACCGTGGCAGACTTCCATTTTTTAGCCACCAATAGTTTAACCGAGAGACAAATATGGCAGACCAGAGCCCTATGAGCCGGCAAAACTGTTCCCATATCTAAGGACAGAAGGGCCATAGCTGCGTTTGGAACCAACAGAACACCCAATAATCTAGAAAAGAGTTTAAAGACTGAAACCCATAATGGAGCAATAACAGGGCAATCCCAGAAAATGTGATGTAAGGAACCCACGCCCCCACAACCCCGCCAACACAAAGGACTAGAAGCCGGGAATATCTTGGACAGCTTATAGGGAGTATAATACCATCTTAAAAGGAGCTTGTGATAAACTTCCAGAAGATTTGAGTTCATAGTAGACCTAAGCGTCCACTTAATAGCTTTAGACCATTCATTGATAAGGTAAGTAGATCCCAAATCCCCTTCCCACTTTAACATTTGTGGACTCTTAATAGTCACCATATCCCTCAAGATCACATCATAGAAAGACCTCGTTAATTTTGAATCCTCCGTGGAAGACTCAAAGATCATGTTATAGAACCTGGAGGGAATGTGGACCTGTGCGTGGGACCTAGAAGGGAGGAGGTGTCGAAAAAAAATCAGTGGGAAATGGCATATTCCGACCTCAATTGCGAGAAGGATTTAATACACTCATCTCTAAAAAGATCGTCCAGTGTCTTAATGCCCAAAGAAGCCCAATTCCTCAATTTCAAATTAGGGATCAAGAGCTCAAGAGTATCAACCGGTAAAGAGAGCTTGTGAGCCGAAGTAGAGGAGGGTATCAGTTCCAAAATATGTCTCCACGCTTGCAGCAAAACTCGTACTGTAGGAAATTTAGGCAACACCCTATTAGGAAATTTCGCATGGATTAAGAGTAGCGAGGGAAGAGGGACATCCCCCATCAAGTGCCTTTCAATCGTAGGCCAACTAGAGCCGGAGAACGGAGTGCACCAATATCTCAATTGCAGCACCACTATAGCCTTATGGTAAGCATCAAGGCTCGGCACGCCCATACCCCCTCTCTGCCTATGTATGTAAAGGCGGTGTCGAGCTATACGAGGCCTACTATCCCCCCATATAAACCTCATCATCTGATCCTGTAACTTCCGAAGGAGGAAAGCAGGCAAAGGGACCATAACAGTCCTAAAAACGTAAAGTATCTTAGGTAGGATAAGCATTTTATATAGTATTATACGGTCCATCCAGGAAGGCTCTGTGCCCGATAGGCATTTCAATTCGTCTTGCAATTTAGCGTGGAGAGGGAGAATATTAATATGAGCCAATTTAGAAGTTGAAGAACACAATTTGATGCCTAGATAGGGAATCGACTCCTCCTCCCAACCAAACGGAAACTCCCTCTGAATGTCCTGACGCAACGCCAATGGTATCGATACTCCTAATACTTGAGACTTGGATGCATTCACTTTATAATATGAAACACTGCCAAATTTGGTCAGAATCTCTGAGAATCTGCGGAGTGAAGCCAACGGGTCCGTAAGGGTCAATATGACATCATCAGCAAATAAACCAATCTTGTGCTGCCGATGCCCCACAGATATACCACGCACTCCCATATCCATGCGTATAATTTCCGCCATAGGTCCATTACCATAACGAAAAGCAAGAGAGAAAGCGGACAGCCCTGCCTCGTACCATTGGTGATATGGAATGGTTTAGACAACATGCCATTTGCTAACACCCGAGGAGAAGGGGAGGAGTAGAGGGCCCCAATCGCCCCAAGTATAGATCCAGAAAAACCAAACCGCTTCATAGTTGAAAAGGCAAACCCCCAGTGTATCCTGTCGAACGCCTTTTCCGCATCCAGAGTAAGGAGGAGAGAAGGCGTCCGGCCAGTCTCCACCTTCGAAATCAAATTTATAATACGTCTGGTGCCGTCTGGGGCCTGTCGCCCCTGAGTAAAACCAACCTGATCATTATGAATAACAGTAGGAAGTATTGTCAAGAGACGCTGGGCCAATATTTTTGCATAAAGTTTCATGTCACAATTTAGCAACGAGATGGGCCGAAAGTTAGCCGGGAGAGTTGGAGGCTTCCCGTGTTTTGGAATAGTCACAATGGTGGCCTGCAGCATCTCAGCGGGAAGACTACCTCTGGAGATTGCGGCATTAAAAATACGGGCGAGATAAGGGGCTAAAATAGACTCATTGAATTTATAATATTCGGAGGAGAACCCATCCGGTAACTAACTTTATTTTTAGTCCCACTAGGGGACTTCACTATGCGATCTTCTGATCGCTCTTACAATACACTGCAATACTTCTGTATATAGTGTAAAACTGACAGGCACCTGCTAGGTCATGCCTCCGGCATCCACTACAGGCTGACCTGGGGGTCTTTGTTAGGCCCCAGCTGCCATAGAAGCCATTGGCACCCTGCGATTGCAGGGTGCCGATGGAGTGAGAGAGGGAGCACCCTCCCTCCAAAACCACTTGGATTGAGCACCGCACCTAAGGGGTTAAATGGGTGAGATCGATGTTGAAATCAATCCCGCCCGTTAGTGCAGGTGTCCGGCAGTCTTTAGACCACCCGACACCCGCTTTAGCCGGCACAGGACACAGGTGCCAGGCTTATGTCAGAGCTCTGTGAAAAGGCGTATTGGCAGTCGTTAAGCGGTTAAAGGGGTTTTCCGGTTACAACAAGTTACCCCATATCCGTAGGGTAAGAGGTAGCTTGCTGATCGGTGGGTGTCCGACAGCTCGGACCCTCACCGTTTACGAGATCGCGGAGTCCAAAGTTGCCCGAATCCCAAGTTTGAACCGAGCGGCAGGTCGCTCATGTGCCCGCCATTCATTCTCTATGGGAGCACCGGAGATAGCCGAGCGCAGTGTTCGCCTTTTTCCGGCGCTGCCATGGAGAATGAGAATGGAGCGGCAGAGCGCATAGGCGACCTGCCGCTCGCTTCAAACTTGGGGATCGGGCAACTTCGGGCTCCCCGTTCTCGTAAACGGTGGGAAGCTGTCGGATGCCCACCGATCAGCAAGTTACCTCTTACCCTACGGATATGGGGTAACTTGTTGTAACCGGAATGCCCCTTCAAAGGGCCGAAACAGTTTGGTGTAAATTGAGCTTATTTGCTCTCTAATTTACATTGAGTTTCCATTTCCTAACTTTTTAAAGTTTTATGCTTGCTGTCAGTGAATGTAAACATTCTTCTTTACTTGCAGTGCCGGAAAAAACCCGTATAGAACTAAGGGTATGTGCACACAGACTTTTTTGGCCAAGCAGAAAAAAATCCTGACAGACTTTTGAGGCAGATTTTTTGACGCTTTTTTACATTTTTTTAGAAGTTTTTTGAAATTCAGCAAATTCAAAAAACGCTCGAAACAAATAACGTTGTTTTTTTTTTCCCACCTCCAATTGATTTTAATGGAGGCTCAGAAGCGGAAACCGCTCCATGATAGGGCATGACAATTTTTTTTTCCCCGCAAAAACCCGCCGGTTAAAAAAACGCCTCTATCTCCCATTGAAATCAATGGAGGGAGATTTGGAGCTTTTTTTTGGCGCTGATTCCAACGCAGTTTCTGCATCAAAAAACGCGGTGAGGGCAGGACGTAATACTTCCCACAACCGAGCGCTTTCTGTGTTTGTATCCAGCCCAGACTAAACAGAGCAGCAGCTCAAATTCCTCTCCTGTTGACAGTTTGCTACAATGTATCAGTGCAGAAATAATGTATCGGGCTGGACTAGAATAGATTGCCTAGACTAGATTTTATTTTAGCAAAGCATCAGCTGTGTGAGCAGGACTAGGTCAGCACAGATTTTCATAACTTTCAGTCCGCTGTATTCTTTCGTATCGGCTATCATGTAAATGGCGTAATATTATTTTTGTTATATTAGCGCCGCGGACCTGTCGTGACGCCCTTTTTGCCGGAATATTGTCAGGATAGACGGAAGAAACACATGAAATATGTTAGATTATACACATCCCGAATTGCCAATGCAACAGTAGACGGGCAGAGGTTTTAAATGTCAAGCTGTTTGCAGAAATGCCAGCGCCGGGGCACACACTGACGGATGACCTCTCACTGACGGGTGACCTCTCGTAGCAGCAGCTGCGTCGTCTCCTAACTATAGAGTGATTTATTAGTAAAGCCGCAATGTGCCCCCTACTGGTGATGACTGCTACTTACCATTACATAGAAACGTGACTTGTCAGACAGAGAGACTAGGCTGATAAGCTCCGTCCTACACGGATAACGGTACCCAGCCCTCCTGCTATTCTACGACTTCCCCCCTGTATACAAGTGTGGAGGGTGATCTCATAGAAATCAGCACCGAGTACCACTGTGGCGGATTGTAAATATCGTCCGTAATTGCGGTCCGCAGTTACGGACACCTTCCCATATATTTGCGGGAAGGTGTCCGGGCCGTAAAAGTGTTCTTTTGCTTTTTACGGGCCGTGCTCCCATTCTTTGTATGGGAGCGCGGGCCAAAAACGCAAGTGTCTGTCCGTGGCCGTAATCGCAGGCCTTGATTACGGGCACGGCCGTGTGCATGGGGCCTTAGACTGGTCATACACATTAGACTCATGTTGACCAAACTCAGCCTACCATCTAATGTGTATGGCGGCGTCCCAACTTTTCCCCGGCGGCAGATATCGGGAAAGAGAAGGGTCGGGCATGTTGAATTTCAACATGCCGATCCTTTTGCCCGTTAGTAGATAAGAGGAGTCTATCAGCCGCTTTCTGCATTCTCCCTATTGAACATATCTAATGAGCATGGGGACATCCCGGGCCTCCCCTGACCGCAGATATGGGGGGAAAAGATTCGGCCATTATGGATTTCACAATCCATGCTGCCGACATGATGATAATGTGTCACGATCTGTGGGTATGTGGACCCGCTGGGCCGTAGCGGGATAGCAGCTGGCCAAACAGGGTACCAAATAAATTCTATAGTCCGAGCAAGGGTACCTGTGGTGGTTCAGACAGTAGCGATGACTAGGCTCAGGTGGGACCTTGGCAGCAGACACCAGGTGTGGTGTAACACAGCAGACAGACCGGTGGCACAACACGACTCCAACTCTTTAACCCCTTCCCCCTGCTTGCATTCTGGGCCCTAATGTCCAAGACATTTTTTACATTTTTCCATTGTCACATTCGAAGAGCTGTAACTTTTTTATTTTTGCGTCGGCATAGCTGTATAAGGTCTTATTTTTTGCGGGACGACTTGCAGTTTTTATTGGTACCATTTGAGAGTAGATGCGACTTTTTGATCACTTTTTATCACATTTTTTTTAAGTCAGGATTAACAGAAAACAGCAATTTTTCCATTGTTTTTTATTTTATTTTTTACGGCGTTCACAGTGCGGGTTAAATAATGTAACAGCTTTATAGTCGGGGTCGTTACGGACGCGGCGATACCAAATATGTGTAACTTTTTTGCTTTATTGTAGTTTTTTTTAATAGTAAAGCATTTTGTAAGGGGAAAAGCTGGGTTTTTCATTTTTTTTGTTTCACTTTTTTTTTTTTATTAACTTTATTAAACTTTTTTACTTTTTTACTAGTCCCACTAGGGGACTTCACTATCCTCCGATCGCTATTATAATACACTGCAATACTTTTGTATTGCAGTGTATTACTGCCTGTCCGTTTAAAACGGACAGGCATCTGCTAGGTCATGCCTGCGGCATGATCTAGCAGGCATTCGCTGCAGGCAGACCTGGGGGTCTTTATTAGACCCCCGGCTGCCATAGAAGACACAGACACTCGGCGATTTTATCGCCGGGTGTCAGTGAGATGAGAGGGAGCTCCCTCCCTCTCTCCCAAACCACTCAGATGCGGTGCTCGCTATTGTGCACCGCATCTGAAGGGTTAAACGGGTGAGATCGATACTAATATCGATCTCACCCGGCAGAGCAGGGACGCCCCCAGCCCTCAGCTGCCTCTAGCAGCTGAGAGCAGGGAGATTTCACGGCTCCCTGCTCTGTTTACTTTATTCTACAGCAGCGACGTAGAATAGCGGCGCTCTAGAATAAAGCCCACTAATGACCGCCGTAAAAAGACGTATCGGCGGTCATTAAGGCACATGAACAAGGTAACACGGGATACAGGTAGCAGGTACAGGAACACTGGGAACTGGAAGACACTAAGGAACCATTTGCTAGGCTGATACGGGAAAACACAACAACGCTCAGGCATTGAAGGAAGAAGCAGGGCCCTTCTTATAGGCCAGGATGATCTGGGAGCAATCAGTCAAATCTTAAACATGTGTGTGCACTGGCCCTTTAAGGCCGGGAATGAGCTCGCTAGCGCACCCTAGTGGTCACTGCAGGACAGGACGGCCGCATGTGCTGGCATCTCTGGGGAGGAAGACATCTGCAGGATGATAGGAGTCTGCGACCGCAGACGATGCATAATGTATGTGGACGATCGATCGGAGTAACGACCGATCCTCCCCATCCAGAGATCCTTGTGACAGGAGCAAACGAGCGCCGATCATCGAGCTGTCTCGTTAATCGGCGCTTGTAGATACGGCCCAGGACTGGACATGTAAGAGGACCTCTATTTGGCCAACAGATTTTGTTAATGTTTGCGCAGCTTTAGGCCTGCCGATCCGGACACCTTATCTATAGGACGGAGATGTAGAGGCCTAAAAAGTGACCACAAGGACAGAACTTTTACTACAGGCCAGTGTGATGCCGGACTAAATGATTTTATGCCGTAGAAGTCCCATGAAAACACACGTTTCAAGCGTACGGAAAAAAATCGTAACATTACCGCGCGCAGCATCTATGTTTCATTATGGGGAAAAAAGTTTAAAACAACTTTGTAAAAAAGAAAATGTCAAATTTGCGCCTGTCGCCGAGGACACCTGCATACGGTAACATTGACAGGACGGAAAAAAAACGGATTTTGTTTGAGCACTATAATAGGGAACAGTCAGTGTTTTTTCTGTTCTGCGGGCAGGAGCGGCATCCCGCGGAGCTGCTGCTTCTTCCTCTCTCGCCTTCCTCCCGTTCCTTTCACACAGGTGGATTTTATGCCGGTAATGAGAGCCAATTGGCGATATCGCAAGTCTACCGGTGTTGTATGTGACTGAACAATCGTACAATCGTTCGGACACTCACAGTCTCATTATTGTCGGCAGCACATTCCTGTTTACTCGAGGAGCTGCCGACAGCCGATGATTTCTACGCCTGCATAGAAGATGCGATTGATGGACATCACAGCACCGTACCAGCCACCGTTTCCTAGTACGATATCCTACTTCCTCTCTCTCCTCTTCAGCTCTGCTGGATACAGTCGTCTTGGATGCCTAAAGTCCTTTCCTTAGGCCTGCAAAGAATATAAATGTGACACCCATGGCCGCGGACCATCGGGATTACTCACCTCCTGACGGCCGCCGCCATGGATCTGTGAGCTCTGGCCCGCATCTCTTCCTCAGGACACGTCAGCACTCACTACCGCTTCACTCTGCTGTGTCCCGTAGGGTGCGCGCGCACGCTTGTGCCCGGCTTCAAAGGGCCAGCGTGTGCACCTGAAAAGTATGTCAAATTAGCCCATGATCACCCTGGACTATAAGAAGGGCCCTGCCCCTTCCGTGTTACACCATGCCTGGTGTCTGCCTGCTGCCAAGGTCCCATCCGAGCCTACCATCGCTACTCTCTGAAGTTACCACAGGTCCCCTTATTCAAACTATAGACTTTACTTGGTATCCTGTTGTCCAGCTGCTATCCCACTACGGCGGTACGGCCCAGTGGGTCCACACACCCACCGTGACAATAAACAAGCGATGAGAGTGGCTGAAGTCTCTGGTTCTTTCTAAATAGATCTTCAGAGCTCTAGACATCCAATATCCAGTAAGTCGCCTTTACTGCTCTTGATTTTCCTCACTTGAGAAGAGACTTGGGAAGGTAAGCTGCTCATTGAGACATTTAAAGTTGGATACTTTGAGTCTGAAGTCAGGGAGTCCTTACATCCCAGGGCTTGTAATTCACGAAAGCGTCCGGTCATGGTAACAGCTACAAGAAAGCGACTTTCCAGAATAGGAATTTGTAGTCTATTTCCTCCAACGGAGGTCCGGTGAGGTGGTTAAAGAGGCCCTGTCACCAGATTATAAATGGGCTATCTTCTAGCTAATCTGATCGGCGCTGTAATGTAGATAACAACAGTGGTTTTTATTTTGAAAAACAATAATTTTTTAGCAAGTTATGACCTATCTTAGATTTATGCTAATGACTTTCTTAATAGACAACTGGGCGTTTTTTAACTTTTGACCAAGTGGGCGTTGTAAAGAGAAGTGTCTCCATTCATGCCCAGCTTCTTTCACTGCACAGCGTGATCTCGCTGTGCTGTCACATACTCCCACATTAACTGTACTGAAGTGTCTTGAGAGTGAATAGACATCGCCTCCAACCAGGACGCGATGTCTATTCACACTCCCGACACTTCGGTAAAGTTTGTGTGGGACTTAATCACAGTGTGAATGACAGCACAGCGTGACCTCACAAGATCACGCTGTGCTGTGTGAGTAAGTCCCACAAAAACTTTACTGAAGTGTGGGGAGTGTGAATAGACATCGCGTCCTGTATGAAACACCGGCCTCAGAAGCAAAGGAGCTCCTAGAAGATTTTGGGGCCTTCTTTTTATTAAAATATATTTTAGGCACCACGTCCGGTTTGAAGGATTCTTGCGGTGCCAAAACAGTGGAAATCTCCCAAAAGTTACCCCATTTGGGAAACTACACACCTCAAGGAAATTATCTAGGGATATAGTGAACATTTTGACCCCACCAGGTTTATTTCAGAAATTATTGGAAATAGGCTGTGAAAATGAAAATCAAACAATACCCCACATGTGGTCACAAACGGCTGTTTGGACTCAGGGCAAGGCTTAGAAGGGATGATGCGCCATTTTGCTTTGGGAGATCACATTTAGCAGGAATGGTTTGCGGAGGCCATGTCACATTTGCAAACCCCCTAAAGGAACCAAAACAGTGAAAACACCAAAAAAGTGACTCCATTTAGGAAAAAAAAAACAATCCTTTTTCTTCAATAAGACGTAGCTTTAGCTCAAAATTTTTAATTTTCTTAACAAACAAAGGAAAAAAAGAAACCCAACATTTGTAAAGCAACTTCTCCGGAGTACGGATATACCCCATATGTGGGCATAAACTACTGTTTGGGCACGCGGCGAGGCTCAGAATGGAAGGAGCGCCATTTGGCTTTTGGAGTACAGATTTTGCTGGATTGGTTTCTGGCCGCTATGTAGCCTTTGCAAAGCCCCTGTGGGACCAAAACAGTGGAAACCCCCCAGAAGTGACCACATTTTAGAAACTCCACCCCTCAAGGTATTTACCTAGGGGTGTGGTGAGCCTGTTAACCCCGCAGGTGTTTTGCAGAAATTAGTGTGCATTCGATGTTGCAGAGTGAAAATGGGATTCGATCCCTGCATCTAAGGGAATGGGAAAATGGGATTCGATCGCTGCATTTAAGGGGGTAAATGGCAGGCATCGGAGCTAGCTCTGGTTCCTGCCGTTACAGGTGGATGTCAACTGTAACATACAGCTGAAATCCACCGTGATGACGCCGGCCCAGCTCCTGAGCTGGTGCCATCTTGCCGTCGGCTACGGAAGCCTTTCAGGCTCCGCCACCGGGCGGGTCCTGGAATGCTTCCGTTCTGGGCAGACCGGGAGTCCAGTATTAGGCCTCCGGTTGCCATTGCAGCCACCGGAACCCCTGCAATTGCATTGCTGGGGTTCCGATGAGCTGCAAACAACTTAAATGCAGCCATTGCTTTTGACCGCTGCATTTATGGGGTTAATGGCGGGGATCTAAGCTAATTTCGGTCCCCGCCATTACAGCCGGACGTCAGCTGTAATACACCGCTGACATCCGGCGATGATGGCACCGACTAAGCTTCTGAGCCAGTTCCATGCATTTGTCGTATGGATATGGCAAAATGCGGGAGGCACTGGCTTTCCATGACGTATCCATACGGCAAATGTCGGGAAGGGGTTAAATTAATCTTGCGTGATGAGATCATTGGCTTTAGCCTCAGTGAGAAGTTGAGAAATTGGTCTGTAGGATGTTTTTCTAGAGTGGTGTAGGCAGTGGTCAGGGCCGGCCTTATGGGTGCGCGACCTGTGCGGTAGCAAAGGGCGCATCACTCCTCCTAAGTAAAGGGGGCGCCATCACTGACAAACACGCTGCCTGATGCTTCCGTAGATTACTGTATATAGTGTGTGCATATAGTGATATTATGTGTGTGTAGAATGTATAGCAGTATTTTGTGTGTAGTGTATATTGCGATATTATACGTCTATGCAGTATATAGCGGTATTATATGGGAGTATAGTAAATATCAGTATAATAGGTGTGTAGTGAATATAATGGTATCATATGTGTACAGCATATAGCAGTATTTTTTTTATACAAACAATATGTAGTGGTGTTATATGTGTGTAGAGTATAAAGTGATTATTAATTATATTTACAGCATATGTGGGACTTTATATGTACAATATATGGCAGCATTATATATATATATATATATATATATATATATACACACACACACACATGGACACACAGTACACAGGGGTATTATTTATATGTACAGTATTATTAATGTGTACCGTATATGGCAGTATTATATATGTATACATAGGTTGTAAGCTCTTGCGAGCAGGGTCCTCACTCCTCTTGTTTAAATTGTAAATTAGTTTAGTAAATATGTAATGTCTGAAATTGTCTGCACAATGTACCCCCTGAACTGAAAAGTGCTGCGGAATATGTTGGGGCTAAATAAAAATTATTATTATGTATACCTTTTACAAGGGTATTATTTATGTATAAATTAAATGGCAGAATTATTTATACGTACAGGACATATCGGTGTTATTTATGTGAACAGTATATGGTGCCATTATTTATACGTACAGGACATATCGGTGTTATTTATGTGAACAGTATATGGTGGAATTATTTATATGTACAGGACATACCGGTGTTATTTATGTGAACAGTATATGGTAGCATTATTCATACGTACAGTACATACCGGTGTTATTTATGAGAACAGTATATGGTGGAATTATTTATACGTACAGGACATATCGGTGCTATTTATGTGAACAGTATATGGTAGCATTATTTATACGTACAGGACATACCGGTGCTATTTATGTGAACAGTATATGGTAGCATTATTTATATGTACAGGACATATCGGTGTTATTTATGTGAACAGTATATGGTGGCATTATTTATACGTACAGGACATACCGGTGTTATTTATGTGAACAGTATATGGTAGCATTATTTATATGTACAGGACATATCGGTGTTATTTATGTGAACAGTATATGGTGGCATTATTTATACGTACAGGACATACCGGTGTTATTTATGTGAACAGTATATGGTAGCATTATTTATATGTACAGGACATATCGATGTTATTTATGTGAACAGTATATGGTAGCATTATTCATACGTACAGGACATACCAGTGTTATTTATGTGAACAGTATATGGTAGCATTATTTATATGTACAGGACATACCGGTGTTATTTATGTGAACAGTATATGGTAGCATTATTTATATGTACAGGACATATCGGTGTTATTTATGTGAACAGTATATGGTGGCATTATTTATACGTACAGGACATACCGGTGTTATTTATGTGAACAGTATATGGTAGCATTATTTATATGTACAGGACATATCGATGTTATTTATGTGAACAGTATATGGTAGCATTATTCATACGTACAGTACATACCGGTGTTATTTATGTGAACAGTATATGGTAGCATTATTTATACGTACAGTACATACCGGTGTTATTTATGTGAACAGTATATGGTAGCATTATTTATACGTACAGGACATACCGGTGCTATTTATGTGAACAGTATATGGTGGCATTATTTATATGTACAGGACATACCGGTGTTATTTATGTGAACAGTATATGGTAGCATTATTTATATGCACAGGACATACCGGTGTTATTTATGTGAACAGTATATGGTAGCATTATTTATATGTACAGGACATACCGGTGTTATTTATGTGAACAGTAAGTATATGGTAGCATTATTTATACGTACAGGACATACCGGTGTTATTTATGTGAACAGTATATGGTGGCATTTATACGTACAGGACATACCGATGCTATTTATGTGAACAGTATATGGTAGCATTATTTATACGTACTGGACATACCGGTGTTATTTATGTGGACAGTATATGGTAGCATTATTTATACGTACAGTACATACCGGTGTTATTTATGTGAACAGTATATGGTGGCATTATTTATACGTACAGGACATACCGGTGTTATTTATGTGAACAGTATATGGTAGCATTATTTATATGTACAGGACATACCGGTGTTATTTATGTGAACAGTATATGGTAGCATTATTTATACGTACAGGACATACCGGTGTTATTTATGTGAACAGTATATGGTAGCATTATTTATATGTACAGGACATACCGGTGTTATGTGAACAGTATATGGTAGCATTATTTATACGTACAGGACATACCGGTGTTATTTATGTGAACAGTATATGGTGGCATTATTTATACGTACAGGACATACCGATGCTATTTATGTGAACAGTATATGGTGGCATTATTTATACGTACAGGACAAACCGGTGTTATTTATGTGAACAGTATATGGTGGCATTATTTATACGTACAGGACATACCGGTGTTATTTATGTGAACAGTATATGGTGGCATTATTTATACGTACAGTACATACCGGTGTTATTTATGTGAACAGTATATGGTAGCATTATTTATACGTACAGGACATACCGGTGCTATTTATGTGAACAGTATATGGTAGCATTATTTATAGGTACAGGACATACCGGTGTTATTTATGTGAACAGTATATGGTGGCATTATTTATACGTACAGGACATACCGGTGTTATTTATGTGAACAGTATATGGTGGCATTATTTATATGTACAGGACATACCGGTGTTATGTGAAAAGTATATGTTGGCATTATTTATATGTACAGGACATACCGGTGTTATGTGAAAAGTATATGTTGGCATTATTTATACGTACAGGACATACCGGTGTTATTTATGTGAACAGTATATGGTATCATTATTTATACGTACAGGACATACCGGTGTTATTTATGTGAACAGTATATGGTAGCATTATTTATACGTACAGGACATACCGGTGTTATTTATGTGAACAGTATATGGTAGCATTATTTATATGCACAGGACATACCGGTGTTATTTATGTGAACAGTATATGGTAGCATTATTTATACGTACGGGACATACCGGTGTTATTTATGTGAACAGTATATGGTAGCATTATTTATACGTACAGGACATACCGGTGTTATTTATGTGAACAGTATATGGTGGCATTATTTATACGTACAGGACATACCGGTGTTATTTATGTGAACAGTATATGGTAGCATTATTTATATGTACAGGGCATACCGGTGTTATTTATGTGAACAGTATATGGTGGCATTATTTATACGTACAGGACATACCGGTGTTATTTATGTGAACAGTATATGGTGGCATTATTTATACGTACAGGACATACCGATGCTATTTATGTGAACAGTATATGGTGGCAATATTTATACGTACAGGATAAACCGGTGTTATTTATGTGAACAGTATATGGTAGCATTATTTATACGTACAGGACATACCGGTGTTATTTATGTGAACAGTATATGGTGGCATTATTTATACGTACAGGACATACCGGTGTTATTTATGTGAACAGTATATGGTAGCATTATTTATACGTACAGGACATACCGGTGTTATTTATGTGAACAGTATATGGTGGCATTATTTATACGTACAGGACATACCGGTGTTATTTATGTGAACAGTATATGGTAGCATTATTTATATGTACAGTACATACCGGTGCTATTTATGTGAACAGTATATGGTAGCATTATTTATACGTACAGGACATACCGGTGTTATTTATGTGAAAAGTATATGTTGGCATTATTTATACGTACAGGACATACCGGTGCTATTTATGTGAACAGTATATGGTATCATTATTTATACGTACAGGACATACCAGTGTTATTTATGTGAACAGTATATGGTATCATTATTTATACGTACAGGACATACCGATGCTATTTATGTGAAGAGTATATGGTGGCATTATTTATACGTACAGGATATATCGGTGTTATTTATGTGAACAGTATATGGTAGCATTATTTATATGCACAGGACATACCGGTGCTATTTATGAGAACAGTATATGGTAGCATTATTTATATGCACAGGACATAACGGTGTTATTTATGTGAACAGTATATGGTGGCATTATTTACACGTACAGGACATATCGGTGTTATTTATGTGAACAGTATATGGTAGCATTATTTATATGCACAGGACATACCGGTGCTATTTATGAGAACAGTATATGGTAGCATTATTTATATGCACAGGACATAACGGTGTTATTTATGTGAACAGTATATGGTAGCATTATTTATACGTACAGGACATACCGGTGTTATTTATGTGAACAGTATTTGGTAGCATTATTTATACGTACAGGACATACCGGTGTTATTTATGTGAACAGTATATGGTAGCATTATTTATACGTACAGGACATACCGGTGTTATTTATGTGAACAGTATATGGTGGCATTATATATACGTACAGGACATACCGATGTTATTTATGTGAACAGTATATGGTAGCATTATTTATACGTACAGGACATACCGGTGTTATTTATGTGAACAGTATATGGTGGCATTATTTATACGTACAGGACATACCGGTGTTATTTATGTGAACAGTATATGGTGGCATTATTTATACGTACAGGACATACCGGTGTTATTTATGTGAACAGTATATGGTGGCATTATTTATACGTACAGGACAAACCGGTGTTATTTATGTGAACAGTATATGGTAGCATTATTTATACGTACAGGACATACCGGTGTTATTTATGTGAACAGTATATGGTGGCATTATTTATACGTACAGGACATATCGGTGTTATTTATGTGAACAGTATATGGTAGCATTATTTATACGTACAGGACATACCGGTGTTATTTATGAGAACAGTATATGGTGGAATTATTTATATGCACAGGACATACCGGTGTTATTTATGAGAACAGTATATGGCAGCATTATTTATACGTACAGGACATACCGGTGCTATTTATGTGAACAGTATATGGTAGCATTATTTATACGTACAGGACATGCCGGTGTTATTTATGTGAATAGTATTTGGTAGCATTATTTATATGTTCAGGACATGCCGGTGTTATTTCGCTGGTCCTAAAAAAAGAAAAACATTGAGAGGAACCTTGGAGTACTCGTGCCATTCTGTCTCAAATTCATCCCTATGGAATTGGATGTAGGTATCATAATCTCGGTTGACGGGGCAGGTAATAAACCAAATAAGGACTATGTTAATATGGAGGCAGAAGAGGACACTCCATAGGTTTGATTTTGCTGACATGGTCTTACGTTGGTATTGACGTTAAAATTAGATTGTATTTGTGGAGCAGAAGTCTTAGGGCCAACAGACTTTTTTTTGGGAAGGTTAAATCTCAGATTCTTTATTTTTCGTGTAGTTCCCAACCCTAACTGCTCACTAGAATGTGAGATTCAGAATGTGAACTATCAGATTCAGAGAAATCAGTGCATCTTGTTTATCACGGTTGAAAGCTGGACGTGCTTTGCGTATGTAAGCTTGAAAATTCTCTACGGTCTCGTATGTGCTTGCGGCGTTTCCTGTCCTTCATTTCCCCCTGCAGCTTATCTATATTTTTTCTTTGTAAATTCGATTCACAACATTTAAAGTCGGCTAAAGAATTGAAAACCTGGATGTCACGAATTTCCTTTTCTAATTGTGAGCTGATCTTAACAAGATCATTATCAAAAAGGAGGTCTTCCCAACCTTTAAGAAATGGACTATCTCTACGATGGGAATTAGGAGTAATATTAATACGTAAGCCCCTGTAGACTATTTTATGTTGTATATACGTTCATCATTATGTAATGTCCTGAGGGTCACAATAAACGGGTAATTACCCCAAATAAGAATACACACATACAGGCAACGAACCCAGGGAGCTGGTGGGCAGAAATTAGAAGCAAAGCACCAAATTGCCAATGGCAAATGAATTAGCCCTTGTTTGCCAGATACCTATCGCTAGTCCCACGGCACAGTCTAAGCGGTGCAAATGGGATTCTGCCACATAAGAAGAGTGAACTAGGTAAGCGGCTGCAGTCCGCCTATGATAGAATAACACTTCTCAGATACTGCATTATTTTAAAATTACTATAGCCCCCCCCCCCTCCATGTTTTGCCACGGCCGTGGCATCCTCAGGGGTATCGGGGCTTATGACGTCGCACTCTTCTATTTATAATCTTCCCACTGACATCACAAAGACAGTCTTTGCTCCTAATTTCTGCCCACCAGCTACCTGTATGTGCGTATTCGTCTGCTGTAGTAGTCTTAGCAGTGATATGCCGAGACTACTACAGCAGCTAATGTCCCGTTGGGGGGAGATGGATGGGGTACGGCCCAATACAGCTAGTTCTGCTTTGTCCGACAGGCCATTTAGTGTCGTCAGACCCACTTATAAGATTTGTGACAGCTACCATCGGGGCTGGCGTCAGCACCCGGCCAACCCTGGCAAGTGCCTGGGCCCACTTCACTTGGGGGGGCCCACTCGGCCACCGGGTGCTGACGCTGACATTGTTACGGCATCACTGGCCTTATATGGACAATGATGTAAGAAGGAGAGGAGTCCCTTCACCGATTTGGTGCCTAAATGGGACTTCTATCTGGTCCTTAACCACCTCACTGGATGTCCGTTTGAGGAAATAGACTACAAATTGCTATTCTGGAAAGTCGCTTTCTTGTAGCTGTTACCATGACCGGACGCATACGTGAATTACACGCCCTGGGATGTAAGGACTCCCTGACTTCAGACTCAAAGTATCCAACTTTAAATGTCTCAATGAGCAGCTTACCTTCCCAAGTCTCTTCTCAAGTGAGGAAAATCAGGAGCAGAGAAGGTGACTTACTGGACATTGGCTGTCTAGAGCTCAGAAGATCTATTTGGAAAGAACCAGAGACTTCAGCCACTCTCATGGCTTCTTTATATTCTATGCAGGTCAAAGGAAAGGACTTTAGGCATCTAAGAACATAGTTACCACTCCACTCCCAAAAATCTTCTCTGTGTTTTTCAGCATTTTTGACTCCTCAGTTTTAATTCCACCGTGAGCTGTTGGGGATTGTTCCCTATTATACTAATTAAGTTTTTTTTCTGTTCCGCCTGCCGGGACGGATCCAATCTCGATGGTGTTGCTGCTCTCAGAGTAGAGGAAATGGAAATGTCAGATATCTTGTTTTACGGTGATCCTAGCCTAATGCCACAATACAATATTCGTGGTTTGTGTGTAACACCTGATCGTTACCACAATAGTTAATGGCCAGTGAAACAGGAACTATATTTTCTGGCTTTGCTATTGTTAGACTGTTGACTGATTTTGGTAAATGCATCTGTGTGTCTGAATGATCATATAACCATTTAGGTGATTCAACCTATGCAGTCAAAATAACAGCCCATGTAAGTAACATCACCACAATACAGGGGAGAGATGCTGAATACAAGAGCCTGCAAATCCTAGAGCCAGCTTCTGTAGCTGCTATGTGGCCCATGGAAGGGGGCCCATAGTAAACCCATCCCCCTTAACCATCGGCAGTATGAAAATGGCAAAACTGTCTCTCTCTCTCTCTTCTACACGTTGTGGATACAAGCACCGGGCTCTCCTATCCCATATTAAGAAAAAAACATTCTTCAATGTGTCACGTTGGGTGCGTGGAACCACTGGGCCGTACTGCCTTGATGGTATAGCAGCTGGCCAACAGGGTACAAGTCAAAGTCAATAGTTCGGATAGGTGTACCTGTGGTAACCTCTGACAGTAGCGAAGACAGGCTCGGATGGGACCTTGGCACCAGGCGGACACCAGGCGTGGTGTAACCAGGAAGGGGAAGTACAAAGCACGCCACGACTCCAACTCAAAACGACACTTGATCCAGGATAGCATGGGACACAGGACACAGGTAGCAGGAACGGGAACTCTGGGAACTAGGAAACACTAAGGGACCATTTGCAGAGACGAATTTAGGTAAACGACAACAATGCTAAGGAAATGCAGGAAGGGGCAGGGCCCTTCTTATAGTCCAGGGTGCTCATGGGCTAATTTGGTTATCTAATACAGGTGCGCGCGCAGGCCCTTTAAGAGCTGGCACGAGCGTGCGCGTGCACCCTACGGGACACAGCAGAGTGAAGCGGAAGTGAGTGCTGGTGTCTCCTGAGGAGATGCGGGCCAGCGCTCACCGATCCATGGCTGCGGCTGTCTGGAGGTGAGTAAACCTGACGGCCCGGAGCCATGGGTATTACACAATGTACACCTAATCCACATGTGATTCTGCACAAGTCTACAAACTCCACTTCTGAGACTTCTCTGCAGCTAATGAGAGGAGGTTCCAGAAAAATGGAGCAATAGCGGGCTAAAAATAAGAGAAATGTCATTTGATTGAATACTTCTGAGAGAATATTTCACAAACCAATTACAGCTAAATGGGGTTTTTCGACAAATAATATTTATGGCACATCTGCAGCCAGCTTCTTCTATTCCTTGTGGCAGCAGCGGGTGGGTTTAACAGTGCTAGGGGTCTAGGGACCCCATTTCTTCTTTCCACCTAAAAACAATGACAATGGCGCTATATGTCCTTTTTGCACAATGTCAATCTGAAAACCATAGGAGTAAGGGTAAAAATGATGGAAACAGCTCGGCTGTTACCATATCTACCGTAGAGAATAATCGTATTACACCCATTTATAGGCAGCTGTAGATGTGTTTTAGGGTGGGTTTACACGCTTTCATAATACATACGCTTCAGGTATTTGACCACTTGTTTGACTATCGCTCCCCCTAATCTCGAAGGGAGTGTACAGCCCGTCTACATGTGACGATTATTCCATATTACGATTAAATTCATCTCGTAGTCACATGGTAAAGAGTTGTTGAGAAAAGTCAAAATAACGCACGCTACTGGGTGTTTTTGATGGCAACACACTTTGTAATTGCAAGAGCACCAAGTGATTGTACAGTGATATGCAGATCTTATGATGACATTTATCGTATACCTAAAGATCGATAGACTCAAGTCTATGAGGAGTCCGTGAAAACGGGTCCTGCACGGGTGCAACTCGGACAGGAAAAACTGAAGTTTTTCACCTCCGAGTTTGCACTCGGTCGTGTGAATCTTGCCTTAGGCCCCCCCATGCATACGTCCGTTCCCATAATCACTGGCCACGAGTGTGGGTACGGCCGGCAACAGCCGCCCGCATTTTCGGCCCGTGTTCCGAAACAAAGTATGGGGGCACGGATCGTAAAAACAAGATAGAACACGTCCTATCTTTTGCGGTACACTTCTACAGCCCGGACACCTTCCCGTAAATAGACGGGAAGGTGTCCGTGGCCAATAGAAGTGAATGGGTCCGTAATTGATTTTTTACGGTGGTGTAAACGGGGTCTTAGTCTATCATACGGACATCCCCGTAGCTGCATCTGCAGCTGCATCCCCGTCCTTTGTGTCTTCAGTCACTGTGTTGAAGATGAGCTATCTTCCTAATAAATGGAGTCGTGGCCAAAAATACAGATGTGGTTATAATAAAAGAAAAAAGGTAAACATGATAATTAAAGGGGTTCTTCGGGATATAACTTCTTTTATTTATCCCTCTTACTCTTGAAGAATGAGGGCTTTGCAATACAATATTTCTTACAAAATGGCCTATCAGAGTATGATATCAGTGTTTGACAGGTGGGGGTCCAACAACCAAGACCACCGCCAATCAACAGAGAGAAGGGGCCTCAATGCTCCAGCAAGTGCAGCGTCCACCATAATTGTTTACACAAGCACAGAAAAGAATGGGACCTAGCTGCAGAAGCAGGCACAGCCACACTCGTATGCAATGGTGGTCTGCTTGTGCTTTTGTAATGGCCACGGTCACAGAGCACATCCTTCCCTTACCTGCAGACCTCCTCTCCTTCCCCAGAGACGTCAGCGTATCCGGCTGCTATGTCCTGCAATGGCCACGGGCCTTAAAGGGCCAGCTTGCGCATATGTATTTCATTTATTTCCCAGACCACCCTGCACTATATAAAGGGCTCTGCCCTTCTACTCCTTGCCTGAGCATTGTTGTAGTTTTCCCATGTCTGTATTGCAAATGGTCCCTTAGTGTTTTCCTGCTCCCAGTGTTCCCTTGTCCTGCCTCCTATATACCGTGCTGTGCATTGTTCCCGAGCCTGTATAGTACCTGAGACATGTCTTGCCTCGCCTGCTGGAATACTCCACGTCTGCTGTTGCCTGTCATCCCAGATACCATCCGCCCCGTCCGGCGCAACCCACCACCTCCAGCCCCATCTGTGCCAGAGCCCTTGCCACCATCTGTACCATCCCAGGTACCCTTGTGCTCCACTCCTACCATAGACTTTGTGCATAGACTGTGAGTTGGTCAGCTGGTTCTCCGCTACGGCGGAGCAGCCTAGTGGGTCCATATACCCTTAGATAGTGACAGTCGTGGCCCCTGGTCAACATAGATGGGTCCCAGGGGTTGGAGATAGGCCATCAGTGTTTAAGTCCTGGAAAACCCCTTTAAAGAGGCTCTGTCACCAGATTATAGGTGCCCTATCTCCTACATAATGTGATCGGCGCTGTAATGTAGAGAACAGTAGTTTTTATTTTGAAAACCAATCAATTTTGACGGAGTTATGACCCATTTTAGATTTATGCTAATGACTTTCTTAATAGACAACTGGGCGTGTTTTTGCTTTTGACCAACTGGGCGTTGTACAAAGGAGTGTATGACGCTGGGCAATCAGCGTCATACACTTCTCATCATTCCCGGCCAGCTTCTTTAACTGCAAACAGCGTGATCTCGCGAGATCACGCTGTGACGTCACTTCCTCCCACAGGTCCTTCATCGCCGCGTCGGAAGAGAGTAGACACATCGTCTCCAGGCGTCCACTATGCTTACCTGCACACTGTGATGCTGCTGGAGATTCAACTCTACCCTATCGGACGCCTGGAGACGATGTGTCTACTCTCTTCCGACGCGGCGATGAAGGACCTGTTGGAGGAAGTGACGTCACAGCGTGATCTCGCGAGATCACGCTGTGTGCAGTGAAAGAAGCTGGGCGGATGGTTTTTTCTTTTTTCGTTTTTTCACTCCCCGAATTCCAAGAGCCATAACTTATTTTTCCGCCCATAGAGCGGCGTGAGCGCTTATTTTTTGCGGGAGGAGTTGTAGTTTATAGTTCCATATAATGTACTGGGAAATTGAAAACAAATTCTTTGCAGACTGAAGTAGGAAAAAACTGTGATTCCTCAATTGTTTTTTGGGTTTCGTTTTACGGCTTTCACCGTGCGGTAAATACGACAACTTATCTTTATTCTGTGGCTCAATACGATTACGGTGATACCAAATTTATATAGGTTTTTTTAATTTTACTTTTATTGATGATAAACTTTTTGTTAAAAAAAAAAAAAGTTGTGTGTCGCCGCATTCTGAGAGCGGGAACTTTATTTTTTCACCGATTGAGGGCTTCTTTTTTACGGGTGCGCAAAGGGGTTAAATCACAAAGATGTGTGAATGCAGCCTTATGCCAATTGTACACGACCGATGTGCCACTCGGGCTGTTTTTAACGGCATCCGAGTAGCACCCGATAGTTTTCACGGACTCATTCACTTTAGCGGGTGAATCGAGAGATAGGGAATGTACTAGGTTTCTCCACGGATCAATGATGGGACCCGGTCCGCGCATACTATCATGTGCATGAGGCATTCGTTTGTATAGGGGGAATTATAAACCTATATAATCCCTAATTCAATTTGCAGTCAAAATTTTGTTGGTGTCTCTGGCTCTTCAGAGCACAAGTTCCTATTTATGTATACATAGGTGATATAAATGACCTCGGCAGACCTTAGGTGGTATACATGACCTCGGCAGACCTTAGGTGGTATACATAACCTCGGCAGACCTTAGGTGGTATACATAACCTCGGCAGATCTTAGGTGGTATACATAACCTCGGCAGACATTAGGTGGTACACATGACCTCGGCAGACATTAGGTGGTACACATAACCTCGGCAGACCTTAGTGGTATAAATGACCTCGGCAGACCTTAGGTGGTATACATAACCTCGGCAGACATTAGGTGGTACACATGACCTCGGCAGACATTAGGTGGTACACATGACCTCGGCAGACCTTAGTGGTATAAATGACCTCGGCAGACCTTAGGTGGTATACATAACCTCGGCAGATCTTAGGTGGTATACATAACCTCGGCAGACCTTAGGTGGTATACATAACCTCGGCAGATCTTAGGTGGTATACATAACCTCGGCAGATCTTAGGTGGTACACATAACCTCGGCAGACCTTAGGTGGTACACATAACCTCGGCAGACCTTAGGTGGTACACATAACCTCGGCAGATCTTAGGTGGTATACATAACCTCGGCAGATGTTAGGTGGTATACATAACCTCGGCAGATCTTAGGTGGTATACATAACCTCGGCAGACCTTTTGCTATTTTTACATTGCATTTGTGCGTAAACCTTTGCTACTATGTGAGTTTTAAGAACAAATGTATGTTTTAAAGGACTTTTTTATTTTTTAAACGTCTTCCTGTTTGTCACAAGGTTTCGAGAAAATGGACATGTCTGCCAACAGAACGTCAAGACAACTGCGATCGTCAGGTTATCTGCCTTCAGAATATACCGTATTTTTCAGACCATAAGGCTGTGTTCACACAGAGTTTTTGCAGGCGGAAAATCTGCCTCAAAATTCCGTTGGAATTTTGAGGCAGATTTTCCTCTGCCTGCACGCCATTGAGCGCCATGGGCATAAAACGCCCATTGATGTCAATGGGATGTCAGAGGCGTAAACGCCCGAAGATAGGGCATGTCCCTTCTTTTTCCTGCGAACCAGTTTTTCCACTCGCGGGTCGAAAAACACCTCTGCCTCCCATTGAAATCAATGGGAGGCATATCCGGACGTTTTTTGGCACGTTTTGCGGCGCGGTTTCCACGTAAAAAAACTCTGTGTGAACTCACCCTAAGACGCTCCCAGGTTTTAGACAATAGAAAATAGGAAAAAAAACAAACATATTTTACAAAGACAAAACTATTGGTTAAAAAAAATGTGTTCAGTTTTACCACATTCTGAGCGCCATAACTTATATTTTTCCATAGTTTGAGCGGCGAGAGAGCTTATTTTTTGCGGGACGAGCTGTAGTTTTTATTAGCACCATTTTTTTGGTACATACGATTTTTTTATCACTTTTTATTTCATTCTTTTTAGCGCTAATGTGACCAAAAGACAACGATTCTGGGTTTTAAATTTATTTTTTTTACGCCGTTCGCTGTGTGATTCAAATAACGCTACATTGTAATAGTTTCAGACTTTTACGGACGCAGCGATACCAGTTTTTTTATTTTTACATTGCGCTTGGGGAGAAATGGTTTTGTTTTTTTTAACTTTTAAAAAACAATTTACACTACTGAAAATGTATTTTTTTTACAGATTTTATTAGTTCCCCCTACAATACATGGATGAGTTACGGAAACAGCGGACCTCGCTGAGCTACGCTGTTTCCGTAACTCGACCATGTAACCAGGAAGTGGCCGGAAGACAGCGGAGCCGGGTAAGATAGAACGAGGTTTAGGGGGCCCCGTTCTAGGGATAGGTGCGGGTCCCAGAGGTGGGACCCGCATCTATCTGACATTTTTGACATATCCGATGGATATGTCATAAATGTCCTTCATGGGAAAACCACTACAAATACCGCAGTCGCTATTGACCACGGCATTTATCTAATTAATCGGCCAGGAATAGCGCCATCGCTGTTCCTGGCCGTGAGAGCAGCGTGTCAAAAGCTGACACCTGCAGTGTATGGAGCGGGCACAGCGCGTGAGCCCGCTCCATACATCATTCCCTCCCCATGATGTGCCGGAACATCACGGGAAAGGGTAAGTAAGGAGCGGTCAGGGGGTCCAGCGATGCCGGGTCCCTTGACTGCCGACTATAAAACGCAGGGACGGTTTAGCAAGATTTAGGCCTCATGCACACGAACGTATTTTTGTCCTCCCGTAAATACGGGTCCTTGGTCACACGTATACGACCCGTATTGCACCAGTATTTACGGACCCCTGCCGGTAAATACAGGTCCGGTGTCACCACTATTCCACCCGTATTTACCGGCACATTTTCACTGCAAAATTGGCCAGCCCCTTCCCTCTATCAGTGCTGGATAAAGAGAAGGGGCAGCCCTTTCCGAGGTAAAAGTAACAGAAATTCCATGTGACCGCTGCAGCCAGTGATTGGCCTGTGATTGGCTGCAGCGGTCACATGGGCTGAAACGTCATCCCGGGAGGCCGGACTGGAGGAAGAAGCAGGGAGTTCTGGGCAAGTATGAACTTCTATTTTTTTAACAGGTTGATGTATATTGTGATCGGCAGTCACTGTCCAGGGTGCTGAAACAGTTACTGCCGATCTTTCAGCACCCTGGACAGTGACTATCCCCTGACGTCGCCTAGCAACGCTCCCGTAATTACGGGTGCACACACGTAGCCACCTGTAATTACGGGAGCCCCATAGACTTCTATGGGCTGCCCGTGCCGTTATTACGGCCTGAAATAGGACATGTTCTATATTTTTCAACGGCCCGTGTGCATGAGGCCTAATAGTCCGAAAGATACGGTAGTTAAGGTTTGGGAGCGCACTCACTTTTCAAGGTGTATAATCCCTGTATTTTATAGGTTTGAAAAAAGGATTTTTGGTTTCTTCCATTCCGGTGATTTTATAAAGATTTGCGCGTGTAGACGTCGGCAGAAATGCTTTGTATGAACGCTGCACATACTCAACGTGTATTTTTAGGATGCGTGGCGCATCTAATTTTCTGCATGGGTCACATTTTTAGCCACAAATATCAATCGTTACGCTTATTTTTGTTTTTTTAAATGACTATTTGACACAGAATTGCGTGACGGCGCCTGGCGTATAAAAATTGATGGCCTTCCCGTGAATGCGGATTACACGAAGCTCGATGAATAAAAAAAAACATCTACTTTGGTGTTATGAAGATGATTATATTCATCACCACTGAACATACCGCTACGACGTGTTATTATTACCGATGGCGAACTTTTTCTACGGCCCACCATTTCGTGCCCAAACAGCATTAGCAAGAGCGTCTCGAATCTCCTCCGACATCCGTTCTGGCCCCAACTCCTCACACTCACTTGGCTGTTCCAACTCTTCTTCGGCGGCTTCTTCTAACCAATGCTCTTCGAACGGATCTCCGCGGGACTCGCAAATATTATGGAGCGTGCAGCAAGCGGCGATCAAAGTCGGTAAGAACGAGAGATCAGGGTCATTGCGTTTCAAAAGACAACGCCAACGACCCTTGAGACGTCCAAAAGCGACTCGTGCCAAACTCAGGGCAGAAGAAAACGGACGATTAAGCTCCGTACACTCCGGTTGCGACTCGTCGGGAAAAGGCGTCACCAGCCAGGTGAGTCGGGGATATGAACGGGACCCTAATAAGCGGATGGGTATTTCCCTTCCATCCACATAGTAAGTTATGTTGGGGAACAGAGTTCCTTCGGTACCCCACTCATAAAGTTCTGAATCCAAAAAAACCCGGGCGTTAGACGAATTTCCGGGACTGCTAATATTTAGGTCCCAGAAGCGATGGTCGGAGTCGACCACGGCCTGAAGAACCACCGAATGCCAACCTTTGGTATTGAAATACTGCCCGGCACATTCATTAGGGGGACGTATAGCGACATGGAAAGTGCCTATTACGCCGGCCACCTGTGGTAGACCGTAACGCTGTTCGAAACCCTTCATCGTATTGTGGAGAATGTCTCCTTTAGGAGTGAAAACGAACTTGGGGGTAAGAATGGAGACCACCGCCTCGCAAACGTCCCGAACAACCTTACAAATGGTGGAACGCGAGACGCCAAAAACGTTCTCGATAGTACGGTATTCACACGAGGAGCCAAGACACCATAACGTCATAGCCAGCCGCACCTCGGTCGGGATGGCCCTACGCACGTCGGCGTCCGTTCTCTGAACGACGGGCCGTAGCTGCTCACACACGTAATCAAAAGTGGACTTTCTCATGCGAAAACTCTCAATCCAGTCAAAGTTCGTAAAGGCTTTCTCCGTCACAGCGTTCCAGCGTGACGAGGAGCGCATTTCGCTCCAGATCCGACGCTCTTTATTTGGCGCAGACATTTCCCTGCTGCTCAGAAGTCGAGAGGCCCACAAAACAGCGAAGCGCAGACGCTCTCTGGCCTTTACACGGCGAAAACGTAAAATTCTTCTTCGCCGCTCAAACTCCCGTCTCCTTCTTTCCTTCATCAGGTGGACGTAATACAAAGAACAAAGGGCAACCGTTCCGGCACACAGCTCCGGGGGACCCTGCACCCCATGCATCGCCTCATCAATTGGTGGTTGGTTTTCATCAAGTACGTAATTCTGAAAGTCTAGAGCATCCATGTTGTTTGTAATCTTGTCAGCAGAATACCCAGTGGTATCAGTGGCGGTCCTGGCCACAAGAACTAGATGCCTGCAGCCCGTCCTCAGCACAACAACCTGCTATAAGGATCCTCTGATGGATTTACATAATAACCACAAAGTTTGCTTCACATTTCCAGTCACAATGCTTCTATGTCTCTGTGTAATGGCGGCCGCCTCAGGCCCTCACACTTTTCCTGTCAGTTTTCCCGCTCACGCCTCTCAGCTCTGGTTGTAGGGGGCGGGGCCCTCGCGCCGCAGCACTTTCCCGCTTTTTTTTCATGGGGTGACGTGTGTCACAGCTGAGCCGCCATTATACCCTATTTCCATCCTTCTTATCCCGCTATCTCCGCGGTTCTTTAGTTTGTGGTTTGACCAACTCGTGTTGTCGGAACTTCCGCTGCCTCACCTAATATGGCGGGCCGGGTGTGACGTCAGCTGTGCGCGGATGGTAGAAGGAACCAGGAAGTGAGGAGGTCACCGGCTCAGCTTTCGGTGACAGGGACAGGATGGAGGCGACACGGACGCTGCTGGTCCCGGGGATCCTCCCTGAGCGCTGCTATGATGAGTTCTTCCTCAATTACAACCTGCTGCACGGTATAAACCGAATCCTGATCCCCCAGTTATTAGTACTACCCCCGCAGTGTGGTATAACCCTGCCCCCAGACACTAGTACTACCCCCGCTGTATGGTATAACCCTGCCCCCAGACACTAGTACTACCCCCGCAGTATGGTATAACCCTGCCCCCAGACACTAGTACTACCCCCGCAGTATGGTATAACCCTGCCCCCAGACACTAGTACTGCCCCCAGACACTAGTACTACCCCCACTGTATGGTATAACCCTGCCCCCAGACACTAGTACTACCCCCACTGTATGGTATAACCCTGATCCCCAGTCACTAGTACTACCCCCACTGTATGGTATAACCCTGATCCCCAGACACTAGTACTACCCCCGCAGTATGGTATAACTCTGATCCCCAGTCACTAGTACTACCCCCGCAGTATGGTATAAACCGAATCCTGATCCCCCAGTTATTAGTACTACCCCCGCAGTATGGTATAACCCTGCCCCCAGACACTAGTACTACCCCCGCTGTATGGTATAACCCTGCCCCCAGTCACTAGTACTACCCCCGCAGTATGGTATAACCCTGCCCCCAGACACTAGTACTACCCCCGCTGTATGGTATAGTCCTGATCCCCAGTCACTAGTACTACCCCCGCAGTATGGTATAACCCTGCCCCCAGACACTAGTACTACCCCCGCTGTATGGTATAGTCCTGATCCCCAGTCACTAGTACTACCCCCGCAGTATGGTATAACCCTGCCCCCAGACACTAGTACTACCCCTGCTGTATGGTATAACCCTGCCCCCAGACACTAGTACTACCCCCGCAGTATGGTATAAACCGAATCCTGATCCCCCAGTTATTAGTACTACCCCCGCAGTATGGTATAACCCTGCCCCCAGACACTAGTACTACCCCCGCTGTATGGTATAACCCTGCCCCCAGACACTAGTACTACCCCCGCAGTATGGTATAACCCTGCCCCCAGACACTAGTACTACCCCCACTGTATGGTATAACCCTGCCCCCAGACACTAGTACTACCCCCGCTGTATGGTATAACCCTGCCCCCAGACACTAGTACTACCCCCGCAGTATGGTATAAACCGAATCCTGATCCCCCAGTTATTAGTACTACCCCCGCAGTATGGTATAACCCTGCCCCCAGACACTAGTACTACCCCCGCTGTATGGTATAACCCTGCCCCCAGACACTAGTACTACCCCCGCAGTATGGTATAACCCTGCCCCCAGACACTAGTACTACCCCCACTGTATGGTATAACCCTGCCCCCAGACACTAGTACTACCCCCACTGTATGGTATAACCCTGATCCCCAGTCACTAGTACTACCCCCACTGTATGGTATAACCCTGATCCCCAGTCACTAGTACTACCCCCGCAGTATGGTATAACTCTGATCCCCAGTCACTAGTACTACCCCCGCTGTATGGTATAACCCTGCCCCCAGACACTAGTACTACCCCCACTGTATGGTATAACCCTGCCCCCAGACACTAGTACTACCCCCACTGTATGGTATAACCCTGATCCCCAGTCACTAGTACTACCCCCGCAGTATGGTATAACTCTGATCCCCAGTCACTAGTACTACCCCCGCAGTATGGTATAACCCTGATCCCCAGTCACTAGTACTACCCCCGCAGTATGGTATAACCCTGCCCCCAGTCACTAGTGCTACCCCCGCAGTATGGTATAACCCTGATCCCCAGTCACTAGTACTACCCCCGCTGTATGGTATAACCCTGCCCCCAGTCACTAGTGCTACCCCCGCAGTATGGTATAACCCTGCCCCCAGACACTAGTACTACCCTCGCTGTGTGGTATAAACCTGATCCCCAGTCACTAGTACTACCCCCACTGTATGGTATAACCCTGATCCCCAGACACTAGTACTACCCCCACTGTATGGTATAACCCTGATCCCCAGACACTAGTACTACCCTTGCTGTATGGTATAACCCTGATCCCCAGTCACTAGTATTACCCCCACTGTATGGTATAACCCGGCCCCCCAGTCACTAGTACTACCCCCGCTGTATGGTATAACCCTGCCCCCAGTCACTAGTACTACCCCAGCTGTATGTTATAACCCTGATCCCCAGTCACTAGTACTACCCCCGCTGTATGGTATAACCCTGATCCCCAGTCACTAGTACTACCCCCGCTGTATGGTATAACCCTGCCCCCAGTCACTAGTACTACCCCAGCTGTATGTTATAACCCTGATCCCCAGTCACTAGTACTACCCCCGCTGTATGGTATAACCCTGATCCCCAGTCACTAGTACTACCCCCGCTGTATGGTATAACCCTGCCCCCAGTCACTAGTACTACCCCAGCTGTATGTTATAACCCTGATCCCCAGTCACTAGTACTACCCCCGCTGTATGGTATAACCCTGATCCCCAGTCACTAGTACTACCCCCGCTGTATGGTATAACCCTGATCCCCAGTCACTAGTACTACCCCCGCTGTATGGTATAACCCTGATCCCCAGTCACTAGTACTACCCCCGCTGTATGGTATAACCCTGATCCCCAGTCACTAGTACTACCCCCGCTGTATGGTATAACCCTGATCCCCAGTCACTAGTACTACCCCCGCTGTATGGTATAACCCTGATCCCCAGTCACTAGTACTACCCCCACTGTATGGTATAACCCTGATCCCCAGATACTAGTACTACCCCCGCTGTGTGTACTGGAGACGTTTTCCTGAGCGTCTTCTTTCTTTCTTGCAGTTGAATGTCTGAAGGTTCTCATCAGTAAGATGCTGGGCATCGGGATCATTGTCGGCTCTGTAATGGGTGAGTCCTCGTGTTTTATGTTGAGTGTGCCGCAGCTCACCATAGATGAGCTCTGTACAGAGGAGGCGCCTCGTTACCTCCAACCTCATGGGGCCTCTGTTCTGTAAGTTGTCCCGCGGCCGAGCGTCGCTGTAGTGACTGGCGGGGGTCCACTTCACCGGCGCGGAGGGGGTCTTATAAGGTAGATATTGGGATATTTGTTACTTTGTGCCATAAGAACAGACTAAAAAACCCCTGTAAGGCCAGGACAACAACCACTGATGTACCACCTGTCCTGAGGGTTTGTTACAATGTATCAGTGCAGGTAAAGCGTATTTCACCACTCTAACTCACAAAGGATTGTCTAGACTGGATACAACTGTAGCAAACTCTCAGCTGTGAGATCAAGACTAGATCAGGGTGGGGGTCTGCGAGGCTGCTCCTGCGGGGCGTCTGCGAGGCTGCTCCTGCGGGGCGTCTGCGAGGCTGCTCCTGCGGGGCGTCTGCGAGGCTGCTCCTGCGGGGCGTCTGCGAGGCTGCTCCTGCGGGGGCGGCTGCTTCTGCGAGGGCGGCTGCTTCTGCGGGGGCGGCTGCTTCTGCGGGGGCGGCTGCTTCTGCGGGGGCGGCTGCTTCTGCGGGGGCGGCTGCTTCTGCGGGGGCGGCTGCTACTGCGGGGGCGTCTGCTAGGCTGCTCCGCGGGGGCGTCTGCTAGGCTGCTCCGCGGGGGCGTCTGCTAGGCTGCTCCGCGGGGGCGTCTGCTAGGCTGCTCCGCGGGGGCGTCTGCTAGGCTTCTCCGCGGGGTTCTGCTCGGCTGCTCCTGCGGGGGGTCTGCTCCGCACTCATTCCTTTTCTCTTCACACAGTGAAAGTGCCGCAGATAATAAAGATTGTGCGCTCCGGCACGGCGGAGGGGCTCAGCTTCCAGTCTGTTCTCCTGGAGTTGCTGGCGTTGTCGGGCACCATGGTGTACAGCATAACCCACGGGTTCCCCTTCAGGTGAGATGCGTCCGCCGAACACACAGGGCATTGGCGGGTGAAGGTCTGTCTGCAGCGTCACCTCCATGCCGGCCGCTATGAAGACTGCGTGTGAACTCAACACCCCAATATTATAAATGACGGGGGGGGGGTCTGTCTGCAGATACGGATCACGCGCTCGTTTATAGGGATCACGCCTCCTTCCTGCAGCCCGATCTCACATGCTGCCCTAAGGTCTCCTCAGTGCTGCCAGGATGAGGCGCGGACACAAGGTGGCGACAGAGAGTCTCCAAGCCTCTGATCATGATAGGGGAAGCCTGGAATAATTGGCGGAGCACAGACCCCGCTCCTTGTCTGCCTTCATGCTGCCCGGCACTACCTCCGCTATCTTGGGTTGGTTTATATAGGGGGTTAACATCTTTTGGGTAAGGGGGCACTTTTTTTTAATGATGGTGGAATCGGGGAGAATAAGTTGGTGATGTAATGGCGGGGAAGGGAGACACAGGTGAGCCCTAATCTACCCGCCACTCAGTCCCTGCATACTTGCAACGGCCCGTCCTAGGCGACGGCGTACAACTGGGCGACGGTCCCTACGCTCAATAAGTGCACGACAGACAAGGGTACACAGAAGCTAGGGAAATGGGGCAGTTGCCCACGGCAACACAGTGAGCAACAAGAGTAGTGAACGAGCCGAGTCAAACCAGGAGTGTACGAGGTACCAAACGCAGAGCAGGAGAGTGGTCAGTATGAAGCAGAGGACAAATAGTTCAAGCAGCAGAGCCAGGAAACGGGAGAATCACAGGCAAAGGAGGAACAGGAAGTGAAGGTATAAATAGACAGAGGGCCGGAGCTAGCTCCGTCTGGCCAGGCTGTGATAGGCTCTCCCACTCCTCAGCCTCCCAGCCTGATTGGTAGAAGGAGGGGTCACTCGATCAGACTTAAGCAGGTGCAGACTGACTAACCACGGGCGTCGACACACAAGCTGTGTCTGGCAGATCCTTTACAGTACCCCCCCTTTTATGAGGGGCCACTGGACCCTTTCTAGGTGGACCTGGCTTATTGGGGAACCGAAGATGGAACCTCCTGAGCAATACTGCAGCGTGAACATCCCGGGCGGGTACCCAAGTCCTCTCCTCAGGCCCGTATCCTCTCCAATGGACCAGGTACTGGAGGGAGCCTTGGACCATCCTGCTGTCCACAATCTTGGCCACCTCGAATTCTACCCCTTCAGGGGTGAGAACAGGGACCGGAGGTTTCCTCGAGGGAGCCAAGGACGGGGAGCAGCGTTTCAGGAGGGAGGCATGAAACACGTCGTGTACTCGAAAAGATGGGGGCAACTCCAGTCGGAAGGAGACAGCGTTAAGGACTTCAATGATCTTGTACGGCCCTATATTCCTGGGAGCAAACTTTTTGGACGGGACTTTAAGGGTTCAAATTTTTTGAAGACCGCAACACCAGATCTCCGACCACAAACAAGGGGTTAGCAGAACGTCTTCTATCTGCCTGAGTTTTTTGTACGCTCTGGGACGCCTCTAGGTTCTTCTGAACCTGGGCCCAGACTGTGCACAGTTCCCGATGAACGACATCTACCTCGGGATTGTTGGAACCACCAGGTGAGACGGAGGAGAACCATGGATTAAACCCAAAATTACAGAAAAAGGGGGAACCCATGACGAGTTACTGACCCGGTTATTAAGGGAAAATTTGGCGAGGGAAATGAAGGAGACCCAATCATATTGACAGTCAGAGATAAAACACCTTAAATATATTTCTAGAGACTGATTTGTCCTCTCGGTTTGGCCATTAGTTTCAGGATGGAATGCAGAGGAGAAGGACAGATCAATCTCCAACTTCTTACAGAAGGCTCTCCAAAACAATGAAACCAATTGTACCCCTCTGTCAGAAACAATATTGACAGGGACCCCATGGAGACGCAGGATGTGTTTGACAAACAAGGTAGCTAACGTCTTAGCATTGGGTAGTTTCTTGAGGGGCACAAAGTGGCACATCTTACTGAAGCGGTCTACTACAACCCACACCACCGACTTGCCTTGAGATGGAGGCAAATCGGTGATAAAATCCATGGAGATATGGGTCCAAGGTCTCTGGGGAATGGGCAAAGAACGTAGTTAGCCCGTCGGGACCTGGGAGTCTTGGACCTATCACAAATTTCACAAGCGGCGACGTAGGCCTTAACGTCTCTAAGCAACCCAGGCCACCAATAGTTTCTGGCAATGAGGTGCTTGGTACCCAGGATGCCTGGATGACCAGATAGTGCGGAGTCATGATTTTCCCTAAGTACCCTTAACCGGAATTGCAGGGGAACAAACAGCTTGTTCTCAGGAAGGTTCCCGGGAGCTGAACCTTGATCAGCCGCAATTTCGGAGATTAAGTCAGAATCATAGTTACATAGTTAGTACGGCTGAAAAAAGACACATGTCCATCAAGTTCAACCAAGGGACGGGAAAAGGGAAGGAAACATTTCTACACATAGGAGCTAATATTTTTTTGTTCTAGGAAATTATCTAACCCTTTTTTAAAGCCATCTCCTGTCCCTGCTGTGACGGCTCCTGCGGTGTCTACTGTCCCTGCTGTGACGGCTCCTGCGGTGTCTACTGTCCCTGCTGTGACGGCTCCTGCAGTGTCTTCTGTCCCTGCTGTGACTGCTCCTGCGGTAGGCTATTCCATAGATTCACAGTTCTCACGGTAAAGAAGCCTTGTCGCCTCTGCAGCTTGAACATTTTTTTCTCCAGACGGACGGAGCGCCCCCTTGTTTTTTGAGGGGGTTTTACAAGGAACAGGATTTCACCATATTTTTTGTATGCGCCATTAATATATTTATATAAGTTAATCATGTCCCCCCTTAGTCGTCTTTTTTCAAGGCTAAATAGGTTTAATTCTTTCAATCTTTCCTCATAACTTAAATTCTCCATCCCCCTAATTAGCTTCGTTGCTCTTCTTTGAATTTTTTCCAACTCCAGGACATTATTATACCTGGGGGCAAAACACAAGCAGGATCTTCCTCCGAAGGACTGGCCATGAAGCTACGCGACAGTGCATCAGCTTTAATATTTTTAAACCCAGCCCTATAGGTGACCACAAAGTTGAATCTAGTAAAAAATAATGCCCATCGAGCTTGTCTCCGGTTAAGCCTCCGGGCAGATTCTAAGAAAAACCAGATTCTTGTGGTCAGTAAGGACCGTTACCTGGTGCCTAGCCCCCTCTAGGAAGTGGCGCCACTCTTCAAATGCACATTTAATGGAGTTCGCGGTTGCCAATGTCATAGTTAATCTCAGTGGGCGAGAACTTCCTGGAGAAGTAGGCACAGGGACGGAGATGGGTGAGGGACCTGGTACCCTGGGACAAGATAGCCCCCACTCCCACCTCGGAGGCGTCAACCTCCACGATGAATGGCTCCATTTGGTTGGGCTGAACCAGCACCGGGGCCGAGATAAAGCACTTCTTAAGGACCTCAAAAGCCTGGACAGCCTCAGGAGGCCAGTGGAGGAGATCAGCACCTTTGCGAGTGAGATCCTTAAGAGGCTTAGCGATGACCGAGAAGTTAGCAATAAATCTCCTGTAATAATTAGCAAACCCCAGGAAGCACTGTAACGCCTTCAGGGAGGCAGGTTGGACCCATTCCGCCACAGCCTGGACCTTGGCAGGGTCCATGCGTAATTCATGAGGAGTGAGGATTTGATCCAAAATTGGTATCTCCTGCACCCCAAACACACATTTTTCGCTTTTAGCAAACAGTTTGTTTTCCCGAAGTACCTGGAGCACCTTCCTGACATGCTCAATGTGGGAGGACCAGTCCTTGGAAAACACAAGTATATCATCAAGGTACACTACAAGAAATACCCCCAGGTAGTCTCTTAAAATCTCATTTATAAAATTCTGGAAGACCGCGGGAGCATTACACAACCCAAAGGGCATGACGAGGTATTCAAAATGACCTTCGGGCGTGTTAAACGCAGTCTTCCACTCATCCCCCTCTTTGATGCGGATAAGGTTGTAAGCCCCCCGTAAATCAAACTTAGAGAACCATTGGGCCCCCTGAAACTGATTGAAGAGATCAGGAATCAAAGGAAGGGGATACTGGTTCCTTACAGTGACCTTATTCATGTTTCGGTAGTCAATGCACGGCCTAAGACCACCATCCTTCCCTACGAAGAAGAAGCCAGCACCTACCGGAGAAGTAGAGGGGTGAATGTAACCCTTGGCCAGGCATTCCTGGATATACTCTCTCATGGCTTCACGTTCGGGACAAGAGAGATTGAATATCCTACCCTTAGGGAGCTTAGCTCCTGGTACCAAATCGATTGCGCAATCGTATTCTCTATGAGGAGGTAACACTTCGGAGGCCTCTTTAGAGAAAACATCAGCAAAGTCCTGAACAAACTCAGGTAGAATGTTCACCTCCTTAGGGGGAGAAATAGAATTAACAGAAAAACATGACATCATGCATTCATTACCCCATTTGGTAAGATCCCCAGTATTCCAGTCAAACGTGGGATTATGCAACTGCAACCAGGGAAGGCCTAAAACCAAATCGGACGTTAATCCCTGCATCACCAGTACAGAGCACTGCTCCAAATGCATGGAGCCAACAAGGAGTTCAAAAACAGGGGTATGCTGCGTAAAATAACCATTAGCAAGAGGAGTGGAGTCGATACCCACTACCGGGACAGGTTTAGGCAAATCAATCAAAGGCATAGCAAATTCCACAGACATGATATTAGTAGAGGACCCTGAATCCACGAAGGCACTGCCGGTAGCAGACCTACCACCAAAAGAGACCTGAAAGGGAAGTAAGATTTTATTACGTTTCATATTTACGGGAAATACCTGTGCGCCCAAGTGACCTCCCCGATGATCACTTAGGCGCGGAAGTTCTCCGGCTGCATTCTTACGCCTAGGACAGGTGTTCACTTGATGCTTGTCATCCCCACAATAGAAGCAGAGACCATTCTTACTGCGGAGCTCTCTACGTTGTTGGGGGGACACGGAGGCCCCGAGTTGCATTGGTTCATCCGAGTTTTCCGTGGAACAACGAAGCAACGGAACCTCGGGAGGCATCGTGCGGGGGTCAGAGGAGAAGGCACCAAAACCTTCCAGTCGTCGTTCCCCTGAGACGTCGGTCAAGACGTACCGCTAAAGCCATAACCTGGTCTAGAGAGTCAGAAGAGGGATACCTAACTAGCAGGTCTCTCAGGGCGTTCGACAGACCCAATCTAAACTGGCACCTCAAGGCAGGGTCATTCCACCGAGAAGCTACGCACCACTTCCTAAAGTCAGAGCAATACTCCTCAACGGGTCTCTTACCCTGACGTAAGGTCACCAGCTGACTCTGCAAAGGCAGTCTTGTCAGTCTCGTCATCTATGAGCCCGAGAGCGGAAAAAAAAAGATCAACAGAGGAAAGTTCAGGGGCGTCAGGAGCCAAGGAGAAGGCCCATTCTTGGGGCCCGTCCTGGAGCCGGGACATAATTATACCCACTCGCTGGCTCTCAGAACCTGAGGAGTGGGGCTTTAAACGGAAATAGAGCCTACAACTCTCCCGAAAGGAGGAAAAAGGTCTTCCGGTCTCCTGAGAACCGGTCAGGCAACTTGAGGTGGGGTTCAAGAGGTGAGGTGGGGGGCACTGCCAGGGTAGCATCATGCTGGTTGCCCCTCTGAGCCAGGGCTTGGACCTGTAGGGAGAGGCCCTGCATTTGCTGAGCCAGGGTCTCAAGGGGGTCCATAGTAGTGTCAGGGACCAGGGTAGAAAAGGTATATGGGCCTGTGATTATGTAATGGCGGGGAAGGGAGACAGACAGGTGAGCCCTAATCTACCCGCCACTCAGTCCCTGCCTACTTGCAACGGCCCGTCCTAGGCGACGGCGTACAACTGGGCGACGGTCCCTACGCTCAATAAGTGCACGACAGACAAACAGACAAGGGTACACAGAAGCTAAGGGAAATGGGGCAGTTGCCCACGGCAACACCATGAGGAACAAGAGTAGTGAACGAGCCGAGTCAAACCAGGAGTGTACGAGGTACCAAACGCAGAACAGGAGAGTAGACAGTAAGCCAGGGTCAATATGAAGCAGGGACAAATAGTTCAAGCAGCAGCAGCAGAGCCAGGAAACAGGAGAATCACAGGCAAAGGAGGAGCAGGAAGTGAAGGTATAAATAGACAGAGGGCCGGAGCTAGCTCCGTCTGGCCAGGCTGTGATAGGCTCTCCCACTCCTCAGCCTCCCAGCCTGATTGGTAGAAGGAGGGGTCACTCGATCAGACTTAAAGAGGCTCTGTCACCACATTGTGCAACCCCTATCTGCTATTGCAGCAGATCGGCGCTGCAATGTAGATTACAGTAACGTTTTTATTTTTAAAAAACGAGCATTTTTGGCCAAGTTATGACCATTTTCGTATTTATGCAAATGAGGCTTGCAAAAGTACAACTGGGCGTGTTGAAAAGTAAAAGTACAACTGGGCGTGTATTATGTGCGTACATCGGGGCGTGTTTACTACTTTTACTAGCTGGGCGCTCTGATGAGAAGTATCATCCACTTCTCTTCACAACGCCCAGCTTCTGGCAGTGCAGATCTGTGACGTCACTCACAGGTCCTGCATCGTGTCGGCACCAGAGGCTACAGATGATTCTGCAGCAGCATCGGCGTTTGCAGGTAAGTCGATGTAGCTACTTACCTGCAAATGCTGATGCTGCTGCAGAATCAACTGTAGCCTCTGGTGCCGACACGATGCAGGACCTGTGAGTGACGTCACAGATCTGCACTGCCAGAAGCTGGGCGTTGTGAAGAGAAGTGGATGATACTTCTATACACAACGCCCAGCTAGTAAAAGTAGTAAACACGCCCCGATGTACACACATAATACACGCCCAGTTGTACTTTTACTTTTGAACACGCCCAGTTGGACTTTTGCAAGCCTCATTTGCATAAATACGAAAATGGTCATAACTTGGCCAAAAATGCTCGTTTTTTAAAAATAAAAACGTTACTGTAATCTACATTGCAGCGCCTATCTGCTGCAATAGCAGATAGGGGTTGCACAATCTGGTGACAGAGCCTCTTTAAGCAGGTGCAGACTGACTAACCACGGGCGTCGACACAGAAGCTGTGTCTGGCAGATCCTTTACAGGTGATCTGTGTGATTGTCTATCTTCTCTTTATGTCTCCGGCAGCTCCTGGGGAGAAGTTCTCTTCCTCATGGTACAGACGTTGATCATAGGATTCCTGATCCAGCATCTCGGAGGACGGACGTCATTGGGTACGAGTGATCTCACCCCTCTGGTGGTGCCCCCTCCCTCGCTGCTGTGTATCTTGCGATCTCTCGGTGCCTGCACTCTTTTATTTTGTGCCTGTCTCTCGCCCGTTCCTCTAGGTGTCATGTTCCTCGGTGTGTACTTCGCGCTCGTGTCTGTGCTCATGTCTCCTGTGATACCCATGGTCATTGTCACCGTCCTACAGGCAACCAACGTGCCAGCGGTCATCATCAGCAGAGTGAGTGTTATACCTCTAGCCCCATACTGTATATACCACCCTGCAGGGGGAGGGGCAGTATCATAGCTCTCTTCTATATATATCACCCTGCAGGGGGAGGGGCAGTATCATAGCTCTCTTCTATATATCTATCACCCTGCAGGAGGAGGGGCAGGATCATAGCTCTCTTCTATATATATATCACCCTGCAGGAGGAGGGGCAGGATCATAGCTCTCTTCTATATATATCACCCTGCAGGAGGAGGAGCAGGATCATAGCTCTCTTCTGTATGTGTGTGTGTGTGTGTGTGTGTGTGTGTGTGTGTGTATATATATATATATCTCACCCTGCAGGGGGAGGGGCAGGATCATAGCTCTCTTCTATATATATATCACCCTGCAGGAGGAGGGGCAGGATCATAGCTCTCTTCTATATATATCACCCTGCAGGAGGAGGGGCAGGATCATAGCTCTCTACTCTATATATCGCCCTGCAGGAGGAGGGGCAGGATCATAGCTCTCTTCTGTATGTATCACCCTGCAGGAGGAGGGGCAGGATCATAGCTCTCTTCTGTATATATCACCCTGCAGGAGGAGGGGCAGGATCATAGCTCTCTTCTGTATATATCACCCTGCAGGAGGAGGGGCAGGATCATAGCTCTCTTCTGTATATATCACCCTGCAGGAGGAGGGGCAGGATCATAGCTCTCTTCTGTATATATCACCCTGCAGGAGGAGGGGCAGGATCATAGCTCTCTTCTGTATATATATCACCCTGCAGGAGGAGGGGCAGGATCATCGCTCTCTTCTGTATATATCACCCCGCAGGAGGAGGGGTAGGATCATAGCTCTCTTCTGTATATATATCACCCTGCAGGAGGAGGGGCAGGATCATCGCTCTCTTCTGTATATATCACCCCGCAGGAGGAGGGGCAGGATCATCGCTCTCTTCTGTATATATCACCCTGCAGGAGGAGGGGCAGGATCATAGCTCTCTTCTGTATGTATCACCCTGCAGGAAGAGGGGCAGGATCATAGCTCTCTTTTGTATGTAACACCCTGCAGGAGGAGGGGCAGGATCATAGCTCTCCTGTATATATCACCCTGCAGGAGGAGGGGCAGGATCATAGCTCTCTTCTGTATATCACCCTGCAGGAGGAGGGGCAGGATCATAGCTCTCTTCTGTATATATCACCCTGCAGGAGGAGGGGCAGGATCATAGCTCTCTTCTGTATATATCACCCTGCAGGAGGAGGGGCAGGATCATAGCTCTCTTCTGTATATATCACCCTGCAGGAGGAGGGGCAGGATCATCGCTCTCTTCTGTATATATCACCCTGCAGGAGGAGGGGCAGGATCATAGCTCTCTTCTGTATATATCACCCTGCAGGAGGAGGGACAGGATCATAGCGCTCTTCTATATATATCACCCTGCAGGAGGAGGAGCAGGATCATAGCTCTCTTCTATATATATATCACCCTGCAGGAGGAGGGGCAGGATCATAGAACTCTTCTGTATATATCACCCTGCAGGAGGAGGGGCAGGATCATAGCTCTCCTGTATATATCACCCTGCAGGAGGAGGGGCAGGATCATAGCTCTCTTCTGTATATCACCCTGCAGGAGGAGGGGCAGGATCATAGCTCTCTTCTGTATATATCACCCTGCAGGAGGAGGGGCAGGATCATAGCTCTCTTCTGTATATATCACCCTGCAGGAGGAGGGGCAGGATCATAGCTCTCTTCTATATATATATCACCCTGCAGGAGGAGGGGCAGGATCATAGCTCTCTTCTGTATGTATCACCCTGCAGGAAGAGGGGCAGGATCATAGCTCTCTTTTGTATGTAACACCCTGCAGGAGGAGGGGCAGGATCATAGCTCTCCTGTATATATCACCCTGCAGGAGGAGGGGCAGGATCATAGCTCTCTTCTGTATATATCACCCTGCAGGAGGAGGGGCAGGATCATAGCTCTCTTCTGTATATATCACCCTGCAGGAGGAGGGGCAGGATCATAGCTCTCTTCTGTATATATCACCCTGCAGGAGGAGGGGCAGGATCATCGCTCTCTTCTGTATATATCACCCTGCAGGAGGAGGGGCAGGATCATAGCTCTCTTCTGTATATATCACCCTGCAGGAGGAGGGACAGGATCATAGCGCTCTTCTATATATATCACCCTGCAGGAGGAGGAGCAGGATCATAGCTCTCTTCTATATATATATCACCCTGCAGGAGGAGGGGCAGGATCATAGAACTCTTCTGTATATATCACCCTGCAGGAGGAGGGGCAGGATCATAGCTCTCCTGTATATATCACCCTGCAGGAGGAGGGGCAGGATCATAGCTCTCTTCTGTATATCACCCTGCAGGAGGAGGGGCAGGATCATAGCTCTCTTCTGTATATATCACCCTGCAGGAGGAGGGGCAGGATCATAGCTCTCTTCTGTATATATCACCCTGCAGGAGGAGGGGCAGGATCATAGCTCTCTTCTATATATATATCACCCTGCAGGAGGAGGGGCAGGATCATAGCTCTCTTCTGTATGTATCACCCTGCAGGAAGAGGGGCAGGATCATAGCTCTCTTTTGTATGTAACACCCTGCAGGAGGAGGGGCAGGATCATAGCTCTCCTGTATATATCACCCTGCAGGAGGAGGGGCAGGATCATAGCTCTCTTCTGTATATCACCCTGCAGGAGGAGGGGCAGGATCATAGCTCTCTTCTGTATATATCACCCTGCAGGAGGAGGGGCAGGATCATAGCTCTCTTCTGTATATATCACCCTGCAGGAGGAGGGGCAGGATCATAGCTCTCTTCTGTATATATCACCCTGCAGGAGGAGGGGCAGGATCATCGCTCTCTTCTGTATATATCACCCTGCAGGAGGAGGGGCAGGATCATAGCTCTCTTCTGTATATATCACCCTGCAGGAGGAGGGACAGGATCATAGCGCTCTTCTATATATATCACCCTGCAGGAGGAGGAGCAGGATCATAGCTCTCTTCTATATATATATCACCCTGCAGGAGGAGGGGCAGGATCATAGAACTCTTCTGTATATATCACCCTGCAGGAGGAGGGGCAGGATCATAGCTCTCCTGTATATATCACCCTGCAGGAGGAGGGGCAGGATCATAGCTCTCTTCTGTATATCACCCTGCAGGAGGAGGGGCAGGATCATAGCTCTCTTCTGTATATATCACCCTGCAGGAGGAGGGGCAGGATCATGGCTCTCTTCTGTATATATCACCCTGCAGGAGGAGGGGCAGGATCATAGCTCTCTTCTATATATATATCACCCTGCAGGAGGAGGGGCAGGATCATAGCTCTATTCTGTATATATCACCCTGCAGGAGGAGGGTCAGGATCATAGCTCTCTTTTGTATGTAACACCCTGCAGGAGGAGGGGCAGGATCATAGCTCTCTTTTGTATGTAACACCCTGCAGGAGGAGGGGCAGGATCATAGCTCTCTTTTGTATGTAACACCCTGCAGGGGGTGGGACATTTTTTATCGCTCTGTGAATGTTGCTGTAGGTTGTTCAGACTACCGCTGCGTATAATAGTTTGTCTTTTTCCTCCCGCAGCTTATTCAAGCAGTAACGAACTATAGGAATGGTCACACCGGGCAGCTATCGGCTGTGACAGTTGCGCTATTATTCTTGGGGTCTCTGGCCCGGATATTCACTTCAGTTCAGGTAAGAGGTGATGTCCTGCTGCAGCAGTCTGTATTGTGCTCTCTATTATCAGGTGCCATACGACCTGCTGCCCTTTGACTCCTGTGTGTATGTATGTGTGTGTATATATATATATAGTTTGTATATAAATGTCAGTTGTTTGGGTCGGCGTGCTGTGAGGAGATTTTATGGTGCTGCCACTGACTCCTCTTTCTGTTCCTCCTGGCAGGAGACTGGTGACCCCCTCATGTCCCTCACGTACGTTGTGTCTTCTACATGTAATGGACTGATTTTTGCTCAGTTGCTTTACTACTGGAACGTCCGCTCCGCGGTCGACAAGAAAAAGAAGAAGAAAAACTAAAGAGGAGATTTTTATCGTGCGTCCCCCACGTCCTCCCCTCCCGCCCGCCCCCGTGTCTTGGACTCTGCCGCCTCCACAAAATCTTCACAATTCCAATGAAATATTCTTATTTTTACATTTGCTTCTGATTGGTTGATTTCTCTCTGCAGTGTCGTCATCCTGGGCCCGTGGTTCCCACATTAGGGTGGTCCGCCGGCCACGACCAGTGGTGGGTGATTGGGTGGAAAGTCTCATTCTCCATTACCGGGGTTATTCTTACCATGTTCTCCATCATTAGGTTAGATTTGTTGTATGTAATATGATTGCTAGATGAGATACAAATGTAGATATGTGGCTGCAGCTTTGTATGTGACTAGAGCGTAGTCCGTGATGGAACAGCAGATCGATCAAGATCAATACAAACGAGGACGTCCGATCCCTATAAGAAAGTGTGGGCTGGATCTTCACCTTTCCTCCCAGCTTTGTGTGGTAGCCTTCGTCTCCCGTCCTCGCGCTGACTCGTCTGATATCAGGGAGTGGATGCAGCTCTGAAGTCTTTTTAGGGATCTGTAATTGAGCGGCGGGAGGTCCGGGGTGTTGCAGCTGCAATACCGTAGCTTAAATGTGGCCGGATTGTGACTTTCTGCACCTAAAACCTCTCCGGGGTTCTTAACGCCAAGACCTTAAACATTCGACATGTCAGATCTTCTGATCGCTGGGGGGTCCGAGCATTGAGACCCCACCGATCGCTAAAACAAAGCGGCAGAAGTGCTCGTGTGGGCTCTAAACCGCTTTGTTTCTCCTCGGAAAGCCAATGTAGTGGTGTGCGCGCGCGTAGACTTTCTATTGAGTCTGTACGCCAATAGCTCGGCTTTCCGAGAAAACCCGAACAGAAAGCAAGCGGCTCTGCGATCGCCCGCGCGCGCTTCTACCGCCTCGTTTTAGTGATGGGTGGGGGGGTCTCAGTGTTCGGACCCCCAGCAATCAAAACGTCCGACATGTCAGAAGTTTGTTGAACGTTTAGTTACCCTTCAATGTGGATTGCAGTCGATTGGGTATATCCTGAAAACCTTACGCCGATCAGCCAGAACGTAATACATCTGCCGGGGGAAGTGAATAACACTGATGATCTGGTTACAATGGTTCCTGATTAGGGGGGATATATTGAGAGGAAAATGGAGAAGTGTAAAGATCTGATCGACTGTGACCAAGGACAAAATTTAATTTGTAGAAGATGGGGTCACGGTATCGCCAGAACGGCCAGTCGCGTGGGGTATTCCTAGTACTGGCGCAAGGGTGATGGGTGCACAAGGCTCATTGATGTTTGCGGGGGAGGGGAGGCGAGGCTAGCCCATTTGGTCCGGATAGAAAGATATCAGAACATCGCAGCTTACTGTATAGGGCTGTGTTGCTGCCGACCGGTCCGCGCGCCTATGATGACCCCCGAAAGCCCCTACAATGGTCACGCGGTCATCCGAAATGGAAGAAGACGTCTGGTCTGATGAATCACGTCATGTGGACGGCCGGGTGCGCGTGCGTCACTTACCTGGGAGGAGATGGCAGCAGGTTGCTTTATGGGAAGAGGACAAGCTGGCGGGGGCAGGGTGATGATCTGGACAATATTCTGCTGGGAAACCTGGTGTCCTGACATTCACGTGGATGTGCCACGTACCACCAACCTAAACATTGCTGCAGACCCCCTTTCATGGCAGCGGTGTTCCCTAGTGGCAGTGCCCCCTGTCAGCAGGATAATGCTCCCGACCACACTGCAGACAAGTGCCCCCTTCATGGCAGCGGTATTCCCCAATGATCAGACCAGAACTTCTGTTTAGTAGTGACTGTTTTATTAGCAGCTCTAGGTGAGAAGCCATGAGGCCGGGGTCTGCCACAGTGGTGGCATCGGGTACAGGAGTGTTAGTTGGTACCCCGGCCGGGGTGACATTTTACTACTGGTGTCTACATCGCTCTGAGGAATAGCTCATCCTGAAATAAACGCTGAATATTTATCAGTTCATCATCCCGCTGCAATGAAGCGGGCGTGACTCACAGGAGACGTCTTACATCAAATACAAAGACAGCTTCTCTCTACACAGGTAGAGGTCGTCGGTGATGGCGAGGGGGGGGGGCGTTCCGTTACAGTTACTTTCTCATTCAGTCGCAGAGACTGCAGTCAGGGAGGGGGGAGAAGATCATCCCGTAATGGGACTCGTTACTGGTCCAGACCTGGAAATACAAACAAAAGAAGTGTTAGTTCTCCAGCGAGGAGGCTGAGATAAAGGAGTGAGGGTTATATACACACTATATGTAGAAAGTATTTGCCCCCCTCTTCATCATTATATTTTGGTGTCGTCCCCCCTCCCGGTGTATAACATCCGCACTCGTCCTGCAGTCACGTTACAGACATTAGTGACAGGACGGGTCGTTGTAAAGAGATCAGTGACCTCCAGCGCGGTCCTGTAATAGGACGTCACCGGGGGAACACGTCGGTTCTGGAAATGTCTTCCCTCCTCGATATCCTCCCCCCCCCCTATCACCTGTGCCTGATATTATTGTAAAGTGGAGGGAACCGCAGCCACGAAGTGCAGACCGCGTGAAGTTACAGAGCGGGGAGTCCGAGTGCCGAGGAGCAAGTGTAGAAAAGTCACCAACACTCCGCTGACTCCATAACTGCAGAGTATAGACCTCCTCTGGTATTAAAATCCGCACTGTGCCCGGGAGCTTCATGGCATGGGGGCCGAGCAGCTGCATGCCAGCCGAACATCACCAAGCACAATACCAAGCATCAGATGGAGGGGTGTAAAGCCGCGGCCACTGGACTCTGGAGTAGCGCGTTCTGTGGAGTGACTTAGCTTACAACTTTGTGGGAACAGTTTGGGGTTCGGTCTTTTCTGCTCCTCATGACTGCGCCACAGTACACAAGGTCCATAAAGACTTGGTTAGTTGGCTGGTTGGTTGGTTGGCTGGCTGTTTAGTTGGTTGGGTGGTTGATTGGCTGTTTGGGTGGGTGGTTGGTTGGTTGGCTGTTTGGTTGGTGGGCTGGTTAGTTGGTTGGCTGGCTAGTTGGTTGGTTGGCTATTTGGTTGGTTGGCTGTTTGGTTGATTGGGTTGTTGTTGTTTGGTTGGTTGGTGTAGTTTGAGGTGAAAGAACTTGATTGGCCGCACAAAGCCCTGACCTCAACCCCATCCAATACCTTTTATAATGAACTAGAATGGACATTACGAGCCCGGCCCCCTCCCCCAACATCAGTGTCTGACCTCACAAATGTTCTTCTGGATGAATGGTAAAAATTCCCAAAGACCCCAAAAATCTTATAGAAAGCCCCCAGAAGAGTGGAAGCAACGGCGGAGACCAACTCCATATTAATTTCTATGGATGTAGAATGGGATGTATTAAGAGCTCCTGCAGTGTAAAGTGAAGGGGTCACATACTTTTCTCCATATAGTATAAGACGGCTGGGCTGGTGACCTGTTGGCTTAGACTATAGGGTGGTGTGGGGATGATTGTAGAGCAGGACCGTGTCGCCCATGGGTGCAATTAGACGTCTGAGATATTATTAACCCATAAGACTCCAGGAATATTCTTTTTTGAATCCACCAGTCACCAGGGACGTGGTTTATTAAAGGGGTATTCCCATCTTATACATTTATGGCATATTCTACTAGACACCATGGACAGCGGGAGACATTACAGATGAGTTGGATACGGTGATAAAACCAATAGGACTCACCTGGTGTCAGCATCCTAAACCACTCATGCTTCCAATCCGTTCCAGTTTCATCCCGAAACATCCACGGCTTGTCCCGGATTTCTTTGTGCGTCCCCGAAATTTTTTCTGGTTGGTCATGAAGTCGCTGAAGAGACGAAGCCATGCGCGATTGGGGGGCACCTGGGCTGAATCTGGAGTAAGCATAGTGTCTCTAGGACGGGGCCCGGAGGGTGCTACCCCCAATTCTTCCATACTGTCCAGGAGCATCAGCTCCTCTGAAGAAGAGAGGTCTTGGGATAGGAGATCTACTAGAGACTGGGCAGAAAACGAAGGGGAAAGAGGGAGAGAAAAGTAGAGGGTTAGTAGTCGCGTCTCGTATTATCAAACGGCTGGAGTGCCAAAGGTTGCTGACCCCTGCATTAGAAGAAAGTAGGAAAACGCCCCCACCCCCAAAATAAATTCCTGTTTAACCTCTTTTGACACTGAAAAACAGAAAAAAATCTGTTTTGCGCCAAAAAGGTGATCTATGTGTCTTATAAACACGATGTAATGAAATGTACGACTGTCCCTCCTCGTTATGTATGGAATGGAATATCCCTCCAACCTAAAATCACACAAGGAGGGATGTGAAGATAAAGTTTTAAATGAATACAGGCAAAACCTGCTGCAGTCTGCAGGAGAACTGTCCGAAGAGAAGATTTATTGTCCATCAAACATAAAAGCCAAGCTACATGACGGCCCCGTGAGTGTCCACATTGACCTCTTCATCTATATGGACATGAAATTAATAATTCACTGATATACTCTGTACTGACATACATTACCTCTGTCCTCTATAGATTCTATATATACTCTATACTGACATATCACCTCTGTCCTGTATACATTCTATATATACTCTCGACTGACATACATCACCTCTGTCCTATGTAGATTCTATATATAGTCTATACTGACACACATCACCTCTGTCCTGTATAGATTCTATATATACTCTATACTGACACACATCACCTCTCTGTCCTATATAGATTCTATATATACTCTATACTGACACATATCACCTCTGTCGTGTATAGATTCTATATATACTCTATACTGACACACATCACCTCTCTGTCCTATATAGATTCTATATATACTCTATACTGACACATATCACCTCTGTCGTGTATAGATTCTATATATACTCTAAACTGACACACATCACCTCTGTCCTATATAGATTCTATATATACTCTAAACTGACACACATCACCTCTCTGTCCTGTATAGATTCTATATATATTCTATACTGACACACATCACCTCTGTCCTGTATAGATTCTATATATACTCTATACTGACACATATCACCTCTGTCCTGTATACATTCTATATATACTCTAGACTGACATACATCACCTCTGTCCTATATAGATTCTATATATACTCTATACTGACACACATCACCTCTGTCCTGTATAGATTCTATATATACTCTATACTGACACACATCACCTCTGTCCTATATAGATTCTATATATACTCTATACTGACACACATCACCTCTCTGTCCTATATAGATTCTATATATACTCTATACTGACACATATCACCTCTGTCCTGTATAGATTCTATATATACTCTATACTGACACATATCACCTCTGTCCTGTATACATTCTATATATACTCTAGACTGACATACATCACCTCTGTCCTATATAGATTCTATATATACTCTATACTGACACACATCACCTCTGTCCTGTATAGATTCTATATATACTCTATACTGACACACATCACCTCTGTCCTATATAGATTCTATATATACTCTATACTGACACACATCACCTCTCTGTCCTGTATAGATTCTATATATACTCTATACTGACACATATCACCTCTGTCGTGTATAGATTCTATATATAGTCTATACTGACACGCATCACCTCTGTCCTATATAGATTCTATATATACTCTAAACTGACACACATCACCTCTCTGTCCTGTATAGATTCTACATATATTCTATACTGTCACATATCACCTCTGTCCTGTATAGATTCTATATATACTCTATACTGACACATATCACCTCTGTCCTATATAGATTCTATACATCCTCCATACGGACACCTCACCTCTGTCCTGTATAGATTATATGTGTGTGTGTGTGTGTATATATATATATATATATATATATATATATACTGACATATCACCTCTGTCCTGTATAGATTCTATATATACTCTATGCTGAAACATCACATCTATCTTGTATAGATTCTATATATACACTATACTGACAGATCACCTCTGTCCTGTATAGATCCTATATATACTCTATACTGACAGATATCACCTCTATACTGTATACATTCTATATATACTCTATACTGACACACATCCCCTCTCCTGTATACATTGTATATATACTCTATACTGACACACATCACATCTGTCCTGTATAGATCCTATATATAATCTATACTGACACACATCTATGTCCTGTATACATTCTATATATACTCTATACTGACACACATCCCCTCTCTCTTGTATAGATTCTATATATACTCTACTGACACACATCCCCTCTGTCCTGTATAGATTATATATATACTCTGTACTGACACATATCACCTCTGTCCTGTATAGATGCTATATATACTCTACAGTGACACACATCACCTCTCTCCTGTATAGATCCTATATATACTCTATACTGACACACATCACCTCTGTCCTGTATAGATTCTATTTATACTCTATATTGACACATCACCTCTCTCCTGTATAGATCCTATATATACTCTATACTGACACACATCACCTCTGTCCTGTATAGATTCTATATATACTCTATACTAACACACATCACCTCTGTCCTGTATCGATTATATACTCTATACTGACACATCCCCTCTCCTGTATAGATTCTATATATACTCTATACTGACACACAACACCTCTGTCCTGTATATATTATATATAATCTATACTGACACATATCACCTCTGTCCTGTATAGATTCTATATATACTCTATATTGACACATATCACCTCAGTCCTGTATAGATTCTATATATACTCTATACTGACACACAACACCTCTGTCCTGTATAGATTATATATATAATCTATACTGACACATATCACCTCTGTCCTGTATAGATGCTATATATACTATATACTGACACACATCACCTCTGTCCCATATAGATTCTGTATATAGTCTATACTGACACACATCACCTCTTTCCTGTATAGATCCTATATATACTCTACACTGACACACATCACCTCTCTCCTGTATAGATTCTATATATACTCTATACTGACACATATAACCTCTGTCCTGTATAGATTCTATATATACTCTATACTGACACACATCACCTGTCCCATATAGATTCTGTATATACTCTATACTGACACACATCCCCTCTGTCCTGTATAGATTCTATATACTCTATACTGACACACATAACCTCTGTCCTGTATAGATTCTATATATACTCTATACTAACACATCACCTCTATCCTGTATAGATTCTATATATACTCTATACTGACACACATCACCTCTGTCCTGTATAGATTCTATATATACTCTATACTGACACACATCACCTCTGTCCTGTATAGATTTTATATATATATATATATATATATATATATACTCTATACTGACACATATCACCTCTGTCCTGTATAGATTCTATATATACTCTATACTGACACACATCACCTCTCTCCTGTATAGATTCTATATATACTCTATACTGACACACATCCCCTTTGTCCTGTATAGATTATATATATATATACTCTGTACTGACCCATATCACCTCTGTCCTGTATAGATGCTATATATACACTCTACACTGACACACATCACCTCTCTCCTGTATAGATCCTATATATACTATATACTGACACACATCACCTCTGTCCTGTATAGATTCTATTTATACTCTATATTGACACATCACCTCTCTCCTGCATAGATCCTATATATACACTCTATACTGACACACATCACCTCTGTCCTGTATAGATTCTATATATACTCTATACTAACACACATCACCTCTGTCCTGTATAGATTCTATATATACACGCTATACTGACACATCCCCTCTCTTCTGTATAGATTCTATATATACTCTATACTGACACATATCACCTCTGTCCTGTATAGATTATATATAATCTATACTGACACATATCACCTCTGTCCTGTATAGATTATATATATACACTCTATAGTGACACACATCACCTCTGTCCCGTATAGATTCTGTATATACTCTATACGGACACACATCACCTCTTTCCCATATCGATTCTGTATATACTCTATACTGACACACATCATCTCTTTCCTGTATAGATCCTATATATACTCTACACGGACACACATCACCTCTCTCCTGTATAGATTCTATATATACTCTATACTGACACATATCACCTCTGTCCTGTATAGATTCTATATATACTCTATATTGGCACATATCACCTCTGTCCTGTATAGATTCTATATATACTCTATACTGACACACATCACCTCTGTCTCATATAGATTCTATATGTACTCTATACTGACACACATCACCTCTGTCCTGTATAGATTGTGTATATATACTCTATACTGACACATATCACCTCTGTCCTGTATAGATGCTATATATACTCTATACTGACACACATCACCTCTGTCCTGTATAGATTATATATATATATATATATATATATACACACTCTATACTGACACACATCCCCTCTGTCCTGTATAGATTCTATATATACTCTATACTGACACACATCACATCTGTCCTGTATAGGTTCTATATATGCTCTATACTGACACACATCACCTCTGTCCTGTATAGGTTCTATATATACTCTATACTGACACACATCACATCTAAGTGTCAGTTAGGGATCACCTGTGCGGTGTAATGTGTCAGTAAGAGATCACCTGTGCTGTGTAATGTATCAGTAAGAGATCACCTGTGCTGTATAATGTGTCAGTAAGAGATCACCTGTGCTGTATAATGTGTCAGTAAGAGATCACCTGTGCTGTGTAATGTGTCAGTAAGAGATCACCTGTGCTGTGTAATGTGTAGATTCTATATAATGCGGTTTTCAGGTGGTCACTTACCTTCAGTTGCTTGAGTTGTGGGGATGGTCTGCTAGAGGCGCCCACAATTAGTAGGGTCACCACGGTGAGTGCTGAGATTCCTGTCATTTTGGGGGATTTACTTGAAGGGGTCTGTAGCCCTATGGGGTCTCCTTAGGGTCAGTCGGTGCTTTAAGGGGACAGGTGGCTGGACTCGGGGGTCAGTTACACGGTCGTTTCACGCAGTTGCAGGTTTCGGGGTTTCTGTCCTGATTTTTCAGGACTGGTCAGTTCTGAGGACTGAGGGTCTGAGCGGACATTTATATGGAAGGGAACAAGGGGGGGGGCTGTTTTATTATAAAGGGAGGGGGAGCGTTACTCTGGGATACCCTCTCCCCCTATTAGAGGGGGCTTAGGAATGTCACCCCCTCCCTCCAACACCCCATTGTATCACACGTAGCAACTTATAGGGGGGAGACATCTCCTTTATACTGCAGGAAGAAAAATCAGAAATGGAGCGGACTTATATATATCACTGATTTATAGAATTATGTACTAGAAATACAATATGTCTGCTCCACAATGTGTCAGCAAGAGATGACCTGTATAATGTGTCAGTAAGAGATGTCATGTGCTCTGTCCTGTGTAATGTGTCAGAAAGAGATCACCTGTGCTGTGTAATGTGTCAGTAAGAGATCACCTGTTCTGTGTAATGTGTCAGTAAGAGATCACCTGTGCTGTGTAATGTGTCAGTAAGAGATCACCTGTGCTGTGTAATGTGTCAGTAAGTGATCTCCTGTCCTGTGTAATGAGTCAGTAAGAGAACACCTGTGCTGTGTAATGTGTCAGTAAGAGATGTCCTGTCCTGTGTAATGTGTCAGTAAGAGAACACCTGTGCTGTATAATGTGTCAGTAAGAGATCACCTGTGCTGTGTAATGTGTCAGTAAGAGATCACCTATGCTGTGTAATGTGTCAGTAAGAGATCACCTGTGCTGTGTAATGTGTCAGTAAGAGATCTCCTGTAATGTGTCAGTAAGAGATCACCTGTGCTGTGTAATGTGTCAGTAAGAAATCACCTGTGTTGTGTAATGTGTCAGTAAGAGATCACCTGTGTTGTGTAATGTGTCAGTAAGAGATCACCTATGCTGTGTAATGTGTCAGTAAGTGATCTCCTGTGCTGTGTAATGTGTCAGTAAGAGATCGCTTGTCCTGTGTAATGTGTCAGTAAGAGATCTCCTGTCATGTGTAATGTGTCAGTAAGTTATCACTTGTGCTGTATAATGTGTCAGTAAGAGATCACCTATGCTATGTAATGTGTCAGTAAGAGATCACCTGTGCTGTGTAATGTGTCAGTAAGAGATCACCTGTGCTGTGTAATGTGTCAGTAAGAGATCACCTGTGTTGTATAATGTGTCAGTAAGAGATCACCTGTCCTGTGTAATGTGTCAGTAACAGATCACCTGTCCTGTGTAATGTGTCAGTAAGAGATCACCTGTGCTGTGTTATGTGTCAGTAAGAGATCATTGTGCTGTGTTATGTGTCAGTAAGAGATCACCTGTCCTGTGTAATATGTGAGTAAGAGATCACCTGTCCTGTGTAATATGTCAGTAAGAGATCACCTGTCCTGTGTAATGTGTCAGTAAGAGATCACATGTTCTGTGTTGTGTCAGTAAGAGATCACCTGTGCTGTGTAATATGTCAGTAAGAGAGAGATCACCTGTGCTGTGTAATGTGTCAGTAAGAGATCACCTGTGTTGTGTAATGTGTCAGTAAGAGATCTCCTGTGTTGTGTAATGTGGCAGTAAGAGATCACCTGTGCTGTGTAATGTGTCAGTAAGAGATCACCTGTGTTGTATAATGTGTCAGTAAGAGATCACCTGTCCTGTGTAAAGTGTCAGTAAGAGATCACCTGTGCTGTGTTCTGTGTAATGTGTCAGTAAGAGATCACCTGTCCTGTGTAATGTGTCAGTAAGAGATCACCTGTGCTGTGTTATGTGTCAGTAAGAGATCATTGTGCTGTGTTATGTGTCAGTAAGAGATCACCTGTCCTGTGTAATATGTGAGTAAGAGATCACCTGTCCTGTGTAATATGTCAGTAAGAGATCACCTGTCCTGTGTAATATGTCAGTAAGAGATCACCTGTCCTGTGTAATGTGTCAGTAAGAGATCACCTGTGCTGTGTAATGTGTCAGTAAGAGATCGCCTGTGCTGTATAATGTGTCAGTAAGAGATCGCCTGTGCTGTGTAATGTGTCAGTAAAAGATCACCTGTCCGGTGTAATGTGTCAGTAAGGGATCACCTGTGTTGTGTAATGTGTCAGTAAGAGATCACCTGTGCTGTGTAATGTTTCAGTAAGAGATCACCTATCCTGTGTAATATGTCAGTAAGAGATCACCTGTGCTGTGTAATGTGCCAGTAAGAGATCACCTATCCTGTGTAATGTGTCAGTAAGAGATCACCTGTGCTGTGTAATGTGCCAGTAAGAGATCACCTGTCCTGTGTAATGTGTCAGTAAGAGATCACCTGTCCTGTGTAATGTGTCAGTAAGAGATCACCTGTGCTGTGTAATGTCAGTAAGAGATCACCTGTCCTGTGTAATGTGTCAGTAAGAGATCACATGTTCTGTGTTGTGTCAGTAAGAGATCACCTGTGCTGTGTAATATGTCAGTAAGAGAGAGATCACCTGTGCTGTGTAATGTGTCAGTAAGAGATCACCTGTGTTGTGTAATGTGTCAGTAAGAGATCTCCTGTGTTGTGTAATGTGTCAGTAAGAGATCACCTGTGCTGTGTAATGTGTCAGTAAGAGATCACCTGTGCTGTGTAATGTTTCAGTAAGAGATCACCTATCCTGTGTAATATGTCAGTAAGAGATCACCTGTCCTGTGTAATGTGTCAGTAAGAGATCACCTGTGCTGTGTAATGTCAGTAAGAGATCACCTGTCCTGTGTAATGTGTCAGTAAGAGATCACATGTTCTGTGTTGTGTCAGTAAGAGATCACCTGTGCTGTGTAATATGTCAGTAAGAGAGAGATCACCTGTGTTGTGTAATGTGTCAGTAAGAGATCACCTGTGTTGTGTAATGTGTCAGTAAGAGATCTCCTGTGTTGTGTAATGTGTCAGTAAGAGATCACATGTGCTGTGTAATGTGTCAGTAAGGACTTGTTCTCAGTCCTCTCTGCTACGTGGGCAGCATTGTGATCTTCTGGCCTCCTGGTGATACATTCAGGGTTATTAATGTTCCGCTTCATAGAGAAGATTAAGAAATCCGCCACCTCCCTCATTAATTCAGCACTAATTAACTAATGACTTTATCTGCAGAGGATCAGTGTAATCTAATCTAATCCCTCCATACATCACCTGGGAGATGGCCAGAAGGGGAGTAGAAAGGGGAGCGGGTAGACAGGGGGTTTTATAGGGCTCTGGAGTTTAGATGTGGAGTGAGAGGACTGGACGATAGACTGCTAAACAACACAGGATGGAGCAGTGGGTAAGATAGGATGAGTAGTCACATGGAGTAGTGGGTAAGACAAAATGAGTAGTCACGTGGAGTAGTGGGGAAGACAGGATGAGTAGTCACGTGGAGTAGTGGGTAAGACAGGATGAGTAGTCACGTGGAGTAGTGGGTAAGACAGGATGAGTAGTCACATGGAGTAGTGGGTAAGAAAGGATGAGTAGTGGGTATGACAGGATGAGTAGTCACATGGAGTAGTGGGTAAGACAAGATGAGTAGTCACGTGGAGTAGTGGGTAAGACAGGATGAGTAGTCACATGGAGTAGTGGGTAAGACAGGATGAGTAGTCACATGGAGTAGTGGGTAAGACAGGATGAGTAGTCACATGGAGTAGTGGGTAAGAGGATGAGTAGTCACATGGAGTAATAGGTAAGACAGGATGAGTAGTCACATGGAGTAGTGGGTAAGAGGATGAATAGTCACATGGAGTAATGGGTAAGACAGGATGAGTAGTCACATGGAGTAGTGGGTAAGAGTGGATGATGGGTGATACGGGGAAGGAGGTGAAACAAAGTGGTGAATGGGATAGTGCAGAAGGTAAGACAAGACTAGTTGTAACATGGAGCAGTGGGTAAGACAAGTTGCTGGATGAGATATGCAAGTAGAAGAATAGGAAGTTGAGTGACATGGAATGGTAGGTAAAGATTGGGAGAGTGATGGATCAATGAGTAAAACAGGATAGTGAATGCTATGGGGCAAAAGATGAGACAGAATAATAGGTGCAATGGAGCAGTGGGTAAAACAGATTCATCAATGAAATGAGTTAGAAGTGAAGTGCTAAGAGGTTATGAGGTGGCGATGAGACAGATTAATGGCCGAGATAGCAGGAAAAATGGGATTGTTCTGGATGATGGTCGGGTAAGGGCAGTAGATAGAACAGGATGATGGTTGGGGTAGTAGATAGAACAGGATGATGGTTGGGGTAGTAGAGAGAACAAGATGATGGTTGGGACAGTAGATAGAGCAGAATGATGGTTGTGGCAGTAGAAAGAACAGGATGATGGTTTGGGGTAGTAGAAAGGACAGGATGATGGTTGGGGTAGTAGATAGGACAGGATGATGGTTGGGACAGTAGATAGAGCAGAATGATGGTTGTGGCAGTAGAAAGAACAGGATGATGGTTTGGGGTAGTAGATAGGACAGGATGATGGTTGGGTTGGGGCAGTAGATAGTACAGAATGATGGTTGGGGTAGTAGATAGGACAGGATGATGGTTGGGGTAGTAGATAGGACAAGGATGATGGTTGGGGCAGTAGATAGGACAGGATGATGGTTGGGGTAGTAGATAGGACAGGATGATGGTTGGGACAGTAGATAGTACAGGATGATGGTTGGGTTGGGGCAGTAGATAGGACAGGATGATGGTTGGGTTGGGACAGTAGATAGGACAGAATGATGGATGGGACAGTAGATAGGACAGGATGATGGATGGGGCAGTAGATAGTACAGGATGATGGTTGGGGCAGTAGATAGTACAGGATGATGGTTGGGGTAGTAAATAGGACAGGATGATGTTTAAGATTGGGCAGTAGATAGTACATGATGATGGTTGGGGTAGTAGATAGGACAGGATGATGGTTGGGTTGGGGCAGTAAATAGGACAGGATGATGGTTGGGTTGGGACAGTAGATAGGACAGAATGATGGATGGGACAGTAGTTAGGACAGGTTGATGGATGGGGCAGTAGTTAGGACAGAATGATGGATGGGACAGTAGTTAGGACTGAATGATGGATGGGACAGTAGGTAGGACAGGTTGCTGGATGGGTTGGGGCAGTAGATAGGACAGGATGATGGTTGGGGCAGTAGATAGTACAGGATGATGGTTGGGATGAGTCAGTAGAAAGTATAGGATGATGGTTGGGTTGTGGCAGTAGATAGGACAGAATGATGGATGGGACAGTAGATAGGACAGGATGATGGATGGGGCAGTAGGTAGGACAGGTTGGATGGGTTGGGGCAGTAGATAGGACAGGATGATGGTTGGGGCAGTAGATAGTACAGGATGATGGTTGGGATGAGGCAGTAGAAAGTATAGGATGATGGTTGGGTTGTGGCAGTAGATAGGACAGGATGATGGTTGGGATGAGGCAGTAGAAAGCATAGGATGATGGTTGGGTTGTGGCAGTAGATAGGACAGGATGATGGTTTGGATGAGGCAGTAGAAAGTATAGGATGATGGTTGGGATGAGGCAGTAGATAGGACAGGATGATAGTTGGGATGAGGCAGTAGAAAGTATAGGATGATGGTTGGGTTGTGACAGTAGATAGGACAGGATGATGGTTGTGGCAGTAGATCGGACAGGATGATGGTTGGGATGGGGCAGTAGAAAGGATAGGATGATGGTTGGGTTGGTTGTGGCAGTAGATAGGACAGGATGATGGTTGGGATGAGGCAGTAGATAGGACAGGATGATGGTTGTGTTGGGACAGTAGATAGGACAGAATGATGGATGGGACAGTAGATAGGACAGGATGATGGATGGGGCAGTAGATAGTACAGGATGATGGTTGGGGCAGTAGATAGTACAGGATGATGGTTGGAGCAGTAGATAGGACAGGATGATGTTTAAGATTGGGCAGTAGATAAGGCAGGATAACGCTTGGGTTAGGCAGTATATAGAACAGGATGATGGTTGGGTTGGGGCAGTAGATATGATGGATGGGACAGTAGTTAGGACAGGTTGATGGATGGGGCAGTAGTTAGGACAGAATGATGGATGGGACAGTAGTTAGGACTGAATGATGGATGGGACAGTAGGTAGGACAGGTTGCTGGATGGGTTGGGGCAGTAGATAGGACAGGATGATGGTTGGGGCAGTAGATAGTACAGGATGATGGTTGGGATGAGTCAGTAGAAAGTATAGGATGATGGTTGGGTTGTGGCAGTAGATAGGACAGAATGATGGATGGGACAGTAGATAGGACAGGATGATGGATGGGGCAGTAGGTAGGACAGGTTGCTGGATGGGTTGGGGCAGTAGATAGGACAGGATGATGGTTGGGGCAGTAGATAGTACAGGATGATGGTTGGGATGAGTCAGTAGAAAGTATAGGATGATGGTTGGGTTGTGGCAGTAGATAGGACAGAATGATGGATGGGACAGTAGATAGGACAGGATGATGGATGGGGCAGTAGGTAGGACAGGTTGTTGGATGGGTTGGGGCAGTAGATAGGACAGGATGATGGTTGGGGCAGTAGATAGTACAGGATGATGGTTGGGATGAGGCAGTAGAAAGTATAGGATGATGGTTGGGTTGTGGCAGTAGATAGGACAGGATGATGGTTGGGATGAGGCAGTAGAAAGCATAGGATGATGGTTGGGTTGTGGCAGTAGATAGGACAGGATGATGGTTTGGATGAGGCAGTAGAAAGTATAGGATGATGGTTGTGTTGTGGCAGTAGATAGGACAGGATGATGGTTGGGATGAGGCAGTAGATAGGACAGGATGATGGTTGGGATGAGGCAGTAGAAAGTATAGGATGATGGTTGGGTTGTGACAGTAGATAGGACAGGATGATGGTTGTGGCAGTAGATTGGACAGGATGATGGTTGGGATGGGGCAGTAGAAAGGATAGGATGATGGTTGGGTTGTGGCAGTAGATAGGACAGGATGATGGTTGGGATGAGGCAGTAGATAGGACAGGATGATGGTTGTGGCAGTAGATCGGAGATAATGATGGTTGAGATGGGGCAGTAGAAAGGATAGGATGATGGTTTGGTTTTGGCAGTAGATAGGACAGGATGATGGTTGTGGCAGTAGATAGGACAGGATGATGGTCGGGTTGGGGCAGTAGATAGTAAAGGATGATGGTCGGGTTGGGGCAGTAGATAGGACAGGATGATGGTTGGGTTGGGGCAGTAGATAGTACAGGATGATGGTTGAGGTAGTAGATAGGACAGGATGATGGTAAGAAGGGGGCAGTAGATAGGACAGGATGATGGTTGGGGCAGTAGATAGTACAGGACGATTGTTGGGGTAGTAGATAGGACAGGATGATGGTAAGAAGGGGGCAGTAGATAGGACAGGATGATTGTTGGGGTAGTAGATAGGACAGGATGATGGATGGACAGTAGATAGGACAGGATGATGGTTTGGATAGTAGATAGTACAGGATGATGGTTGGGGTAGTAGATAGTACAGGATGATGGTTGGGGTAGTAGTACAGGATGATGGTTGGGATGAGGCAGTAGATAGTACAGGATGATGGTTGGGGCAGTAGATAGGACAGGATGATGGTTGGGGTAGTATATAGGACAGGATGATGGTTGGGGTAGTAGATAGGACAGGATGATGGTTGGGGTAGTAGATAGGACAGGATGATGGTTTGGATAGTAGATAGGACATGATGATGGTTGGGGCAGTAGATAGGACAGGATGATGGTTGGGGTAGTAGATAGGACAGGATGATGGATGGACAGTAGATAGGACAGGATGATGGTTTGGATAGTAGATAGGACATGATGATGGTTGGGGCAGTAGATAGGACAGGATGATGGATGGGATGAGGCAGTAGATAGTACATGATGATGGATGGACAGTAGATAGTACAGGATGATGGTTTGGATAGTAGATAGGACAGGATGATGGTTGGGGTAGTAGATATGACAGGATGATTGATGGACAGTAGATAGGACAGGATGATGGTTGAGGTAGTAGATAGGACAGGATGATGGATGGACAGTAGATAGGACAGGATGATAGTTTGGATAGTAGATAGGACAGGATGATGGTTGGGGTAGTAGATAGGACAGGATGATGGATGGACTGTAGATAGGACAGGATGATGGATGGGGCAGTAGATAGTACAGGATGATGGTTGGGGCAGTAGATAGGACAGGATGATGGTTGGGGCAGTAGATAGGACAGGATGATGGTTGGGGCAGTAGATAGTACAGGATGATGGTTGGGTCAGTAGATGGGACAGGATGATGGTTGGGGTAGTAGATAGGACAGGATGATGGTTGGGTTAGTAGATAGGACAGGATGATGGTTGGGTTGGGGCAGTAGATAGGACAGGATGATGGTTGGGTTGGGGCAGTAGATAGGACAGGATGATGGTTGGGTTGGGACAGTAGATAGGACAGGATGATGGATGGGGTAGTAGATAGTACAGGACGATGGTTTGGGTAGTAGATAGTACAGGATGATGGTTGGGATGAGGCGGTAGATAGTACAGGATGATGGTTGGGGCAGTACATAGTACAGGATGATGGTTGGGGCAGTAGATAGTACAGGATGATAGTTGGAGCAGTAGATAGGACAGGATGATGTTTAATTTTGGGCAGTAGATAGTACATGATGATGGTTGGGGTAGTAGATAGGACAGGATGATGGTTGGGTTGGGACAGTAGATAGGACAGAATGATGGATGGGACAGTAGATAGGACAGGATGATGGATGGGGCAGTAGATAGTACAGGATGATGGTTGGGGCAGTAGATAGTACAGGATGATGGTTGGAGCAGTAGATAGGACAGGATGATGTTTAAGATTGGGCAGTAGATAGTACATGATGATGGTTGGGGCGGTAGATAGGACAGGATGATGGTTGGGGTAGTAGAAAGGACAGGATGATGTTTAAGATTGGGCAGTAGATAGTACATGATGATGGTTGGGGCAGTAGATAGGACAGGATGATGGTTGGGGTAGTAAATAGGACAGGATGATGTTTAAGATTGGGCATTAGATAAGGCAGGATAATGGTTGGGTTAGGCAGTATATAGAACAGGATGATGGTTGGGTTGGGGCAGTAGATATAATGGATGGGACAGTAGTTAGGACAGGTTGATGGATAGGGCAGTAGTTAGGACAGAATGATGGATGGGACAGTAGTTAGGACAGAATGATGGATGGGACAGTAGGTAGGACAGGTTGCTGGATGGGTTGGGGCAGTAGATAGGACAGGATGATGGTTGGGGCAGTAGATAGTACAGGATGATGGTTGGGATGAGTCAGTAGAAAGTATAGGATGATGGTTGGGTTGTGGCAGTAGATAGGACAGGATGATGGTTGGGTTGTGGCAGTAGATATGATGGATGGGACAGTAGTTAGGACAGGATGATGGATGGGGCAGTAGTTAGGACAGTATGATGGATGGGGCAGTAGGTAGGACAGGTTGATGGATGGGTTGGGGCAGTAGAATGGACAGGATGATGGTTGGGGCAGTAGATAGTACAGGATGATGGTTGGGATGAGGCAGTAGAAAGTATAGGATGATGGTTGGGTTGTGGCAGTAGATAGGACAGAATGATGGATGGGACAGTAGATAGGACAGGATGATGGATGGGGCAGTAGGTAGGACAGGTTGTTGGATGGGTTGGGGCAGTAGATAGGACAGGATGATGGTTGGGGCAGTAGATAGGACAGGATGATGTTTAAGATTGGGCAGTAGATAGTACATGATGATGGTTGGGGCAGTAGATAGGACAGGATGATGGTTGGGGTAGTAGATAGGACAGGATGATGTTTAAGATTGGGCAGTAGATAGTACATGATGATGGTTGGGGCAGTAGATAGGACAGGATGATGGTTGGGGTAGTAAATAGGACAGGATGATGTTTAAGATTGGGCATTAGATAAGGCAGGATAA
>NW_027461749.1:659357-749957 GCF_050947455.1 Rhinoderma darwinii
CCCCCGACTCTGACGTCATAGTACGAGGGAAGAACATACTAAGGAGCGGGCGATCATGGCAGAAACTGGCATGAGATGGGTTAAAGGGCATTTCCCCCAGAGATCAGTAAATGTCGGTCCCCACATCTTCATCATCTTGTCATATATTCTAATCTAGTTATGTCTGTTCCTGGGAAAGCTGGGTGCCTATCCTCCGGGGGAGCAGTAATGGTTGCGACCCAGCTTTCCGTCTCCAGGGGGAAATCATCCTGAAGGGAAATTTCCTTTCAGATTCTTCTTAGCGTTCCCTCCGGCGAGAGCGGTGTGGACAGGAGAGGGTTAAGCCTCCATTCAAGGAACCCCGGCGCATTTTCCCAGCAAGTGAAACATTAACAAGTTGTAATTGAAGGGACAGTAATGAAGAGCGATAGTCTGCGGGCCGGGGGGCACTCAGTGTGGACATCACTCATTCTCGGGGCTGACATTTGTAGGGTATGGCTGAATTGTATAATAGGAATGCCGGACGTCACAGCCCGACAACCGGCGCCGTGCCTATAGAGTTCGTCACCCGGCTGATACACGTGTCAGTCTTTACTGTCGTTCTGGCATTCTATTCATGCAGCAGCTAGCTCAGGATGAGCGGATAGTAGAGTTCTGCAGGGGGGGGGAGTATTCATGATGAGTCCCTGATATCAGTGCTGATCCTGCGTCGGTGGCTTGTCCCCTCTCCTGATTCCTGTCATCGCCCCCTTCTCTAATGATATTCTACAATCAGATGACGCCTCGGTCTATTCATTCTGCAGCTTGACATTCATTTCACTATGATTATCTGACATGAGCCGGGCCGGCCTTAGGATAGATGGCGCCCTGTGCGAAATGATCTTTCGGCGCCCCACCCCATTATAGAAAAAATGCCCCATAAAAAAAACTATAATGCCCCACACAGTATAATGCCCTATATAGTGCCCCACACAGTATAATTCCCCCACGCAGTATAATGTCCTATATAGTGCCCCACAAAGTATAATGTCCTATATAGTGCCCCACAAAGTATAATAGCCCCACTATATAATGCCCTATATAGTGCCCCACACAGTATAATGCCCTATATAGTGCCCCCACAGTATAATGCCCCCACACAGTATAATGCCCTATATAGTGCCACACACCGTATAATGCCCTATATAGTGCCACACACAGTATAATGCCCTATATAGTGCCCCCCACAGTATAATGCCCTATATAGTGCCACCCACAGTATAATGCCCTATATAGTGCCACACACAGTATAATGCCCTATATAGTGCCACACACAGTATAATGCCCTATATAGTTCCCACACACAGTATAATGCCCTATATAGTGCCACACACAGTATACTGCCCTATATAGTGCCACACACAGTATAATGCCCTATATAGTTCCCACACACAGTATAATGCCCTATATAGTGCCACACACAGTATAATGCCCTATATAGTGCCCCACACAGTATAATGCCCTATATATTGCCCCCCACAGTATAATGCCCCCACACAGTATAATGCCCTATATAATGCCACACACCATATAATGCCCTATAAAGTGCCACACACAGTATAATGCCCTATATAGTGCCACACACAGTATAATGCCCTATATAGTGCCCCACACAGTATAATGCCCAATATAGTGCCACACAGTATAATGCCCTATATAGTACCACACACAGTATAATGCTCTATATAGTGCCCACAGAGTATAATGCCCTATATAGTGCCACACAGTATAATGCCCTATATAGTGCCCCCACAGTATAATGCCCTATATAGTGCCCCCACAGTATAATGCCCTATATAGTGCCCCCACAATATAATGCCCTATATAGTGCCACCCACAGTATAATGCCCTATATAGTGCCACACACCGTATCATGCCCTATATAGTGCCACACACAGTATAATGCCCTATATAGTGCCCCACACAGTATAATGTCCTATATAGTGCCACACACAGTATAATGCCCTATATAATGCCACACACAGTATAATGACCTATATAGTGCCCCCACAGTATAATGCCCTATATATTGCCCCACACAGTATAATGCCCTATATAGTGCCCCACACAGTATAATGCCCTATATAATGGCACACACCGTATAATGCCCTATATAGTGCCCCCACAGTATAATGCCCTATATAGTGCCCCCCACAGTATAATGGCCTATATAGTGCCACCCACAGTATAATGCCCTATATATTGCCACACACACACACACACACACACACACACACACACACACACACACACCGTATAATGCCCTATATAGTGCCCCACACAGTATAATGGCCTATATAGTGCCACACACAGTATAATGCCCTATATAGTGCCACACACAGTATAATGCCCTATATAGTGCCCCACACATTATAAAGCCCTATATAGTGCCCCAGAGAGTATAATGCCCTATATAGTGCCCCACACAGTATAATGCCCCAACACAGTATAATGTCCTATATAGTGCCCCACATAGTATAATGCCCCCACAGTATAATGCCATATATAGTGCCCCACACAGTATAATCCCCTATATAGTGCCCAGACAGTAAATGCCCTATATAGTGCCCCATGCAGTATAATGCCCTGTATAGTGCCCACACACAGTATAATGCCCTATTTAGTACCCCACACAGTATAATGCCCTATATAGTGCCCCACACAGTATAATGCCCCCACAGTATAATGCTCCATATAGTGCCCCACACACTGTAATGTCCTATATAGTGCCCCACACAGTATAATGCACCGACACAGCATAATGTCCTATACAGTGCCCCCACACAGTATAATTCCATAATGCCCCCACCGTATAATGCCCTATGTAGTGCCCACACAGTATAATGCCCTTTATAGTGCCCCACACAGTATAATGTCCTATATAGTGCCCCACACAGTATAATGCCCCCCATAGTATAATGCCCCATATAGTGCCCCACACAGTATAATGCGCTATATAGTGCCCCCACACAGTATAATGCCATATATAGTGCCCACACACAGTATAATATCCTATATAGTGTCCCACACAATATAGTGCCCCCACAGTATAATGCCCTATATAGTGCCCCACACAGTATAATTCCCTATATAGTGCCCCCACCATATAATGCCCTATATAGTGTCCCACACAGTATAATGCCCTATATAGTGCCCACACAATGTAGTGCCCCTACAATATAATGCCCTATATAGTGCCCCACGCAGTATAATGCCCTATATAGTGCCCCACAGTATAATGCCCTATATAGTGCCCCACACAGTATAATGCCCTATATAGTGCCCCACACAGTATCATGCCCTATATAGTGCCCCACACAGTAGAATGCCCTATATAGTGCCCCACACAGTAGAATGCCCTATATAGTGCCCCACACAGTATAATGCCCTATATAGTGCCCCACACAGTATAATGCCCTATAAAGTGCCCACACAGTATAATGCCCTATATAGTGCCCCCACACAGTATAATGCCCCATATAGTGCCCCACACAATATAATGCCCTATATAGTGCACCCACATAGTATAATGCCCCATATAGTGCCCCCACACATTATAAAGCCCTATATAGTGCCCCAGACAGTATAATGCCCTATATAGTGCCCCACACAGTATAATGCCCTATATAGTGCCCCCACACAGAATAATGCCCCATATAGGGCCCCACACAGTATAATGTCCTATAAAGTGCCCCACACAGTATAATGCCCCCGCACAGTATAATGTCCTATATAGTGCCCCACACAGTATAGTGCCCCACACAGTATAATGTCCTATATAGTGCCCCACACAGTATAGTGCTCCACACAGTATAGTGCCCCACACAGTATAATGTCCTATATAGTGCCCACACAGTATAATGCCCCCACAGTATAATGCCCCATATAGTGTCCCACACAGTATAATGTCCTATAAAGTGCCCCACACAGTATACTTCCCCCGCACAGTATAATGTCCTATATAGTGCCCCCAGACAGTCTAATACCCTATATAGTGCCCCCACAGTATAATGGCCTATATAGTTCCCCCACAGAGTATAATGCCCCATATAGTGCCCCACACAGTATAATGTCCTATAAAGTGCCCCACACAGTATAATGCCCACGCACAGTATAATGTCCTATATAGTGCCCCACACAGTATAATATCCTATATAGTGTCCCACACAATATAGTGCCCCCACAGTATAATGCCCTATATAGTGCCCCACACAGTATAATTCCCTATATAGTGCCCCCACCATATAATGCCCTATATAGTGTCCCACACAGTATAATGCCCTATATAGTGCCCCACACAATGTAGTGCCCCTACATAATAATGCCCTATATAGTGCCCCATACAGTATAATGCCCTATATAGTGCCCCACAGTATAATGCCCTATATAGTGCCCCACACAGTATCATGCCCTATATAGTGCCCCACACAGTAGAATGCCCTATATAGTGCCCCACACAGTAGAATGCCCTATATAGTGCCCCACACAGTATAATGCCCTATATAGTGCCCCACACATTATAATGCCCTATAAAGTGCCCCACACAGTATAATGCCCTATATAGTGCCCACACACAGTATAATGCCCCCTTATAGTGCCCCACACAGTATAATTCCCTATATAGTGCCCCCACACAGTATAATGCCCCATATAGTGCCCCACACAGTATAATGACCTATAAAGTGCCCAACACAGTATAATGCCCTATATAGTGCCACACACAGTATAATGCCCTATATAGTGCCCCCACACAGTATAATGCCCCATATAGTGCCCCACACAGTATAATGTCCTATAAAGTGCCCCACACAGTATAATGCCCCCGCACAGTATAATGTCCTATATAGTGCCCCACACAGTATAGTGCCCCACACAGTATAATGTCCTATATAGTTCCCCACACAGTATAGTGCTACACACACTTTAGTGCCCCACACAGTATAATGTCCTATATAGTGCCCCACACAGTATAATGCCCCCACAGTATAATGCCCCATATAGTGTCCCACACAGTATAATGTCCTATAAAGTGCCCCACACAGTATAATTCCCCCGCACAGTATAATGTCCTATATAGTGCCCCCAGACAGTCTAATGCCCCATATAGTGCCCCCACAGTATAATGCCCTATATAGTTCCCCCACACAGTATAATGCCCCATATAGTGCCCCACACAGTATAATGTCCTATAAAGTGCCCCACACAGTATAATGCCCACGCACAGTATAATGTCCTATATAGTGCCCCACACAGTATAGTGCCCCATACAGTATAATGTCCTATATATTGCCCCACACAGTATAATGCCCACCACAGTATAATGCCCCGTATAGTGCACCACACAGTATAATGCCCTATATAGTGCCCCACACAGTATAATTCCCTATAAAGTGCCCTACACAGTATAATGCCCTATATAGTGCCCCACACAGTATAATGCCCCCACACAGTATAATGCCCTATAGAGTGCCCCACACAGTATAATGCCCTATATAGTGCCCCCACAGTATAATGCCCCATATAGTGCCCCACACAGTATAATGTCCTATAAAGTGCCCCACACAGTATAGTGCCCCACACAGTATAATGCCCACACTGTATAATTCCCTATATAGTACCCCACACAGAATAATGTCCTATATAGTGCCACACACAGTATAATGCCCTATATAGTGCCCCAGACAGTATAATGCCCTATATAGTGCCCCACACAGTATAATGCCCCAACACAGTATAATGTCCTATATAGTGCCCCACATAGTATAATGCCCCCACAGTATAATGCCATATATAGTGTCCCACACCGTATAATCCCCTATATAGTGCCCCACACAGTATAATGCCCTATATAGTGCCCCATGCAGTATAATTCCCTGTATAGTGCCCACACACAGTATAATGCCCTATATAGTGCCCCACACAGTATAATGCCCTATATAGTGCCCCACACAGTATAATGCCCTATTTAGTGCCCCACACAGTATAATACCCTATAGAGTACCCCACACAGTATAATGCCCTATACAGTACCCCACACAGTATAATGCCCCCACAGTATAATGCTCCATATAGTGCCCCCCACAGTGTAATGTCCTATATAGTGCCCCACACAGTATAATCCCCCCACACAGCATAATGTCCTATACCGTGCCCCCACACAGTATAATGCCCCCACCGTATAATGCCCTAAGTAGTGCCCCACACAGTATAATGTCCTATATAGTGCCCCACACAGTATAATGCCCCCCACAGTATAATGCCCCATATAGTGCCCCACACAGTATAATGCCCTATATAGTGCCCACCCAGTATAATGCCCTATATAGTGCCCCCACACAGTATAATGCCCTATATAGTGCCCCACACAGTATAATGCCCCCACACAGTATAATGCCCTATATAGTGCCCACGCAGTATAATTCCCTATATAGTGCCCCCACCGTATAATGCCCTATATAGTGCCCACACAGTATAATGCCCTATATAGTGCCCCCACACAATGTAGTGCCCCCACAATATAATGCCCTATATAGTGCCACACACAGTATAATGCCCTATATAGTGCCCCACAGTATAATGCTCTATATAGTGCCCCACACAGTAGAATGCCCTATATAGTGCCCAACACAGTAGAATGCCCTATATAGTGCCCCACACAGTATAATGCCCTATATAGTGCCCCACACAGTATAATGCCCTATAAAGTGCCTCACACAGTATAATGCCCTATATAGTGCCCCACACAGTATAATGCCCTATATAGTGCCCCCACACAGTATAATGCCCCATATAGTGCCCCACACAGTATAATGCCCCCACAGTATAATGCTCCATATAGTGCCCCCCACAGTGTAATGTCCTATATAGTGCCCCACACAGTATAATGCCCCCACACAGCATAATGTCCTATACAGTGCCCCAACACAGTATAATGCCCCCACCGTATAATGCTCTATGTAGTGCCCCACACAGTATAATGCCGTTTATAGTGCCCCACACAGTATAATGTCCTATATAGTTCCCCACACAGTATAATTCCCTATATAGTGCCCCCACCGTATAATGCCCTATATAGTGTCCCACACAGTATAATGCCCTATATAGTGCCCCCACACAATGTAGTGCCCCCACAATATAATGCCCTATATAGTGCCCCACAGTATAATGCCCTATATAGTTTCCCACAGTATAATGCCCTATATAGTGCCCCACACAGTATAATGCCCTATATAGTGCCCCACACAGCAGAATGCCCTATATAGTGCCCCACACAGTAGAATCATCAGCCCCCCTCTCACAGTAAATACCATCTGCCCCCCACTCAGTATTGATCATCAGCCTCCCACTCACAGTAATGAGCATCAGCCCCCCACTCACAATAATCACCAGCAGCCCCCCACTCACAATAAAATAACTATGAGCTCCCCACTCAGAGTAATGACCATCAGCCCCCCACTCAGTAATGACCATCAGCCCCCCCGCTCACAATAAAATAACCATCAGCCCTCCACTCACAGTAATGAGCATCAGCCCCCCACTCACTAATGATCATCAGCCCCCACTCAGTAATGACCATCAGCCCCCCACTCACAGTAATGACCATCAGCACCCCACTCACTAATGATCATCAACCCCCCACTCAGTAATGACCATCAGCCATCCACTCACAGTAATGACCATCAGCCCCCCAATCACAATAAAATAACCATCAGCCCCCCACTCAGTAATGACCATCAGCCCTCCACTCAGTAATGACCATCAGCCCCCCACTCAGTAATGACCATCAGCCCCCCTCTCAGTAATGAGCATCAGCCCCCCACTCACAGTAATGACCAGCAGTCCCCCACTCACAATAAAATAACCATCAGCCCCCCACTCACAGTAATCACCATCAGCCCCCCACTCACGATAAAGTAACCATTAGCCCCCCACTCACAGTAACGACCATCAGCCCCCCCCCCACTCACAGTAATGACCATCAGCCCCCCACTCACAGTAATTACCATGAGCCCCCACTCACAGTAATGACCATAAGCCCCCCACTCCCAGTAAATACCATCTGCCCCCCACTCAGTAGTGACCATCAGCCCCCCACTCAGTAATGATCATCAGCCCCCCACTCACAGTAATGACCATCAGCCCCTCACTCACAATAATATAACCATCAGGCACCCACTCAGAGTAATAACCATCAGCCCCCCACTCAGTAATGACCATCAGCCCCCCACTCACAGTAATGGCTATCAGCCCCCCCCACTCACAATAAAATAACCATCAGCCCTCCACTCACAGTAATGACCATCAGCCCCCCACTCACTAATGATCATCAGCCCCCACTCAGTAATGACCATCAGCCCCCACTCAGTAATGACCATCAGCCCCCACTCACAGTAATGACCATCAGCCCCCCACTCACTAATGATCATCAGCCCCCCACTCAGTAATGACCATCAGCCCTCCACTCACAGTAATGACCATCAGCCCCCAATCACAATAAAATAACCATCAGCCCCCCACTCAGTAATGACCATCAGCCCTCCACTCAGTAATGACCATCAGCCCCCACTCAGTAATGACCATCAGCCCCCCTCTCAGTAATGAGCATCAGCCCCCACTCACAGTAATGACCATCAGTCCCCCACTCACAATAAAATAACCATCAGCCCCCCACTCATAGTAATGACCATCAGCCCCCCACTCACAATAAAATAACCATCAGCCCCCCACTCAGTAATGACCATCTGCCCTCCACTCAGTAATGATCATCAGCCCCCCACTCACAGTAAATACCATCTGCCCACCACTCAGTAATGATCATTAGCCTCCCACTCACAGTAATGACCATCAGCCCCCCACTCACAATAATCACCAGCAGCCCCCCACTCACAATAAAATAACCATGAGCCCCCCACTCAGAGTAATGACCATCAGCCCCCCAATCAGTAATTACCATCAGCCCCCCCCACTCACAATAAAATAACCATCAGCCCTCCACTCACAGTAATGAGCATCAGCCCCCCACTCACTAATGATCATCAGCCCCCCACTCAGTAATGACCATCAGCCCCCCCACTCACAGTAGTGAGCATCAGCCCTCCACTCACTAATGATCATCAGCCCCCCACTCAGTAATGACCATCAGCCCTCCACTCACAGTAATGATATCAGCCCCCCACTCACAATAAAATAACTATCAGCCCCCCACTCACAGTAATAACCATCAGCTCCCACTCAGTAATGACCATCAGCCCCCCTCTCAGTAATGAGCATCAGCCCCCCACTCAGTAATGACCATCAGCCCTCCACTCACAGTAATGACCATCAGCCCCCCACTCACAATAAAATAACCATCAGCCCCCCACTCAGTAATGACCATCAGCCCCCCACTCACAGTAATCACCATCAGCCCCCCACTCACGATAAAATAACCATTAGCCCCCCACTCACAGTAACGACCATCAGCCCCCCACTCACAGTAATGACCATCAGCCCCCCACTCACAGTAATTACCATAAGCCCCCACTCACAGTAATGACCATAAGCCCCCCACTCACAGTAAATACCATCTGCCCCCCACTCAGTAGTGACCATCAGATCCCCACTCAGTAATGATCATCAGTCCCCCACTCACAGTAATAACCATCAGCCCCTCATTCACAATAAAATAACCATCAGGCCCCCACTCAGAGTAATAACCATCAGCCCCCCACTCAGTAATGACCATCAGCCCCCCACTCACAGTAATGGCAATCAGCCCCCCCACTCACAATAAAATAACCATCAGCCCTCCACTCACAATAATGACCATCAGCCCCCCACTCACTAATGATCATCAGCCCCCACTCAGTAATAACCATCAGCCCCCACTCACAGTAATGACCATCAGCCCCCCACTCACTAATGATCATCAGCCCCCCACTCAGTAATGACCATCAGCCCTCCACTCACAGTAATGACCATCAGCCCCCCACTCACAATAAAATAACCATCAGCCCCCCACTCAGTAATGACCATCAGCCCTCCACTCAGTAATGACCATCAGCCCCCACTCAGTAATGACTATAAGCCCCCCTCTCAGTAATGAGCATCAGCCCCCCACTCACAGTAATGACCATCAGTCCCCCACTCACAATAAAATAACCATCAGCCCCCCACTCACAGAAATGACCATCAGCCCCCCACTCACAATAAAATAACCATCAGCCCTCCACTCACAGTAATGACCATCAGCCCCCCACTCACAATAAAATAACCATCAGCCCCACACTCACAGTAATGACCATCAGCCCCCCTCTCAGTAATGAGCATCAGCCCCCCACTCACAGTAATGACCATCAGCCCCCCACTCACAATAAAATAACCATCAGCCCCCCACTCAGTAATGACCATCAGCCCCCCTCTCAGTAATGAGCATCAGCCCCCCACTCACAGTAATGACCATCAGCCCCCCACTCACAATAAAATAACCATCAGCCCCCCACTCAGTAATGACCATCAGCCCCCCACTCACAGTAATCACCATCAGCCCCCCACTCACGATAAAATAACCATTAGCTCCCCACTCACAGTAACGACCATCAGCCCCCCACTCACAGTAATGACCACCAGCCCCCCACTCACAGTAATTACCATGAGCCCCCACTCACAGTAATGACCATAAGCCCCCCACTCAGTTGTGACCATCAGCCCCCCACTCAGTAATGATCATCAGCCCCCCACTCACAGTAATGACCATCAGCCCCTCACTCACAATAAAATAACCATCAGGCCCCCACTCAGAGTAATAACCATCAGCCCCCCACTCAGTAATGACCATCAGCCCCCCACTCACAGTAATGGCTATCAGCCCCTCCCCACTCACAATAAAATAACCATCAGCCCTCCACTCACAGTAATGACCATCAGCCCCCCACTCACTAATGATCATCAGCCCCCCACTCAGTAATGACCATCAGCCCTCCACTCACAGTAATGACCATCAGACCCCCACTCACAATAAAATAACCATCAGCCCCCCACTCAGTAATGACCATCAGCCCTCCACCCAGTACTGACCATCAGCCCCCCACTCAGTAATGACCATCAGCCCCCCTCTCAGTAATGAGCATCAGCCCCCACTCACAGTAATGACCATCAGTCCCCCACTCACAGTAATGTCCATCAGTCCCCCACTCACAATAAAATAACCATCAGCCCCCCACTCACAGTAATGACCATCAGTCCCCCACTCACAATAAAATAACCATCAGCCCCCCACTCACAATAAAATAACCATCAGCCCCCCACTCATTAATGACCATCTGCCCCCCACTCAGTAATGATCATCAGCCCCCCACTCACAGTAAATACCATCTGCCCCCCACTCACAGTAATGACCATCAGCCCCCCACTCACTAATGATCATCAGCCCCCACTCAGTAATGACCATCAGCCCCCCACTCACAGTAATGACCATCAGCCCCCCACTCACTAATGATCATCAGCCCCCACTCAGTAATGACCATCAGCCCTCCACTCACAGTAATGACCATCAGCCCCCCACTCACAATAAAATAACCATCAGCCCCCCACTCAGTAATGACCATTAGCCCCCCCCCACTCACAATAAAATAACCATCAGCCCTCCACTCACAGTAAGGAGCATCAGTCCCCCACTCACAGTAATGAGCATCAGCCCCCCACTCACTAATGATCATCAGCCCCCCTCTCAGTAATGACCATCAGCCCTCCACTCACAGTAATGACCATCAGCCCCCCACTCACAATAAAATAACCATCAGCCCCCCACTCAGTAATGACCATCAGCCCCCCACTCACAGTAATCACCATCAGCCCCCCACTCACGATAAAATAACCATTCGCCCCCCACTCACAGTAACGACCATCAGCCCCCCACTCACAGTAATGACCATCAGCCCCCCACTCACAGTAATTACCATGAGCCCCCACTCACAGTAATGACCATAAGCCCCCACTCACAGTAAATACCATCTGCCCCCCACTCAGTAGTGACCATCAGCCCCCCACTCAGTAATGATCATCAGCCCCCCACTCACAGTAATGACCATTAGCCCCTCACTCACAATAAAATAACCATCAGGCCCCCACTCAGAGTAATAACCATCAGCCCCCCACTCAGTAATGACCATCAGCCCCCCACTCACAGTAATGGCTATCAGCCCCCCCCCCCCACTCACAATAAAATAACCATCAGCCCTCCACTCACAGTAATGACCATCAGCCCCCCACTCACTAATGATCATCAGCCCCCCACTCAGTAATGACCATCAGCCCTCCACTCACAGTAATGACCATCAGCCCCCCACTAACAATAAAATAACCATCAGCCCCCCACTCAGTAATGACCATCAGCCCCCCACTCAGTAATGACCATCAGCCCCCCACTCAGTAATGACCATCAGCCCCCCACTCAGTAATGACCATCAGCCCCCCTCTCAGTAATGAGCATCAGCCCCCACTCACAGTAATGACCATCAGTCCCCCACTCACAGTAATGACCATCAGTCCCCCACTCACAATAAAATAACCATCAGCCCCCCACTCACAGTAATGACCATCAGTCCCCCACTCACAATAAAATAACCATCAGCCCCCCACTCACAGTAATGACCATCAGCACCCCACTCACAATAAAATAACCATCAGCCCCCCACTCAGTAATGACTATCTGCCCCCCACTCAGTTATGATCATCAGCCCCCCACTCAGTAATGATCATCAGCCTCCCACTCACAGTAATAACCATCAGCCCCCCACTCACAATAATCACCAGCAGCCCCCCACTTACAATAAAATAACCATGAGCCCCCCACTCACAGTAATTACCATGAGCCCCCACTCACAGTAATGACCATCAGCCCCCCACTCAGTAATGACCATCATCCCCCCCCACGCACAATAAAATAACCATCAGCCCTACACTCACAGTAATGAGCATCAGCCCCCCACTCACTAATGATCATCAGCCCCCCACTCAGTAATGACCATCAGCCCCCCACTCAGGTATGAGCATCAGCCCCCCACTCACTAATGATCATCAGCCCCCCTCTCAGTAATGACCATCAGCCCTCCACTCACAGTAATGACCATCAGCCCCCCACTCACAATAAAATAACTATCAGCCCCCCACTCACAGTAATAACCATCAGCCCCCACTCAGTAATGACCATCAGCCCCCCTCTCAGTAATGAGCATCAGCCCCCCACTCACAGTAATGACCATCAGCCCCCCACTCACAATAAAATAACCATCAGCCCCCCACTCAGTAATGACCATCAGCCCCCCACTCACGATAAAATAACCATTAGCCCCCCACTCACAGTAACGACCATCAGCCCCCCACTCACAGTAATGACAATCAGCCCCCCACTCACAGTAATGACCATCAGCCCCCCACTCACAGTAGTTACCATGAGCCCCCACTCACAGTAATGACCATAAGCCCCCCACTCACAGTAAATACCATCTGCCCCCCACTCACAATAAAATAACTATCAGCGCCCACTCACAGTAATAACCATCAGCCCCCACTTAGTAATGACAATCAGCCCCCCTCTCAGTACTCACAGTAATGACCATCAGCCCCCCACTCACAATAAAATAACCATCAGCCCCCCGCTCAGTAATAACCATCAGCCCCCCACTCACAGTAATCACCATCAGCCCCCCACTCACGATAAAATAACCATTAGCCCCCCACTCACAGTAACGACCATCAGCCCCCCACTCACAGTAATGACCATCAGCCCCCCACTCACAGTAATTACCATGAGCCCCCACTCACAGTAATGACCATAAGCCACCCACTCACAGTAAATACCATCTGCCCCCCACTCAGTAGTGACCATCCGCCCCCCACTCAGTAATGATCATCAGCCCCCCACTCACAGTAATGACCATCAGCCCCTCACTCACAATAAAATAACCATCAGGCCCCCACTCAGAGTAATAACCATCAGCCCCCCACTCAGTAATGACCATCAGCCCCCCACTCACAGTAATGGCTATCAGCCCCTCCCCACTCACAATAAAATAACCATCAGCCCTCCACTCACAGTAATGACCATCAGCCCCCCACTCACTAATGATCATCAGCCCCCCACTCAGTAATGACCATCAGCCCTCCACTCACAGTAATGACCATCAGACCCCCACTCACAATAAAATAACCATCAGCCCCCCACTCAGTAATGACCATCAGCCCTCCACCCAGTACTGACCATCAGCCCCCCACTCAGTAATGACCATCAGCCCCCCTCTCAGTAATGAGCATCAGCCCCCACTCACAGTAATGACCATCAGTCCCCCACTCACAGTAATGTCCATCAGTCCCCCACTCACAATAAAATAACCATCAGCCCCCCACTCACAGTAATGACCATCAGTCCCCCACTCAGGTATGAGCATCAGCCCCCCACTCACTAATGATCATCAGCCCCCCTCTCAGTAATGACCATCAGCCCTCCACTCACAGTAATGACCATCAGCCCCCCACTCACAATAAAATAACTATCAGCCCCCCACTCACAGTAATAACCATCAGCCCCCACTCAGTAATGACCATCAGCCCCCCTCTCAGTAATGAGCATCAGCCCCCCACTCACAGTAATGACCATCAGCCCCCCACTCACAATTAAATAACCATCAGCCCCCCACTCAGTAATGACCATCAGCCCCCCACTCACAGTAATCACCATCAGCCCCCCACTCACGATAAAATAACCATTAGCCCCCCACTCACAGTAACGACCATCAGCCCCCCACTCACAGTAATGACCATCAGCCCCCCACTCACAGTAATGACCATCAGCCCCCCACTCACAGTAGTTACCATGAGCCCCCACTCACAGTAATGACCATAAGCCCCCCACTCACAGTAAATACCATCTGCCCCCCACTCAGTAGTGACCATCAGCCCCCCACTCAGTAATGATCATCAGCCCCCCACTCACAGTAATGACCATCAGCCCCTCATTCACAATAAAATAACCATCAGGCCCCCACTCAGAGTAATAACCATCAGCCCCCCACTCAGTAATGACCATCAGCCCCCCACTCACAGTAATGGCTATCAGTCCCCCCACTCACAATAAAATAACCATCAGCCCTCCACTCAGTAATGATCACCAGCCCCCCACTCAGTAATGACCATCAGCCCCCCACTCACAATAAAATAACTATCAGCGCCCACTCACAGTAATAACCATCAGCCCCCACTTAGTAATGACAATCAGCCCCCCTCTCAGTACTCACAGTAATGACCATCAGCCCCCCACTCACAATAAAATAACCATCAGCCCCCCGCTCAGTAATAACCATCAGCCCCCCACTCACAGTAATCACCATCAGCCCCCCACTCACGATAAAATAACCATTAGCCCCCCACTCACAGTAACGACCATCAGCCCCCCACTCACAGTAATGACCATCAGCCCCCCACTCACAGTAATTACCATGAGCCCCCACTCACAGTAATGACCATAAGCCACCCACTCACAGTAAATACCATCTGCCCCCCACTCAGTAGTGACCATCCGCCCCCCACTCAGTAATGATCATCAGCCCCCCACTCACAGTAATGACCATCAGCCCCTCACTCACAATAAAATAACCATCAGGCCCCCACTCAGAGTAATAACCATCAGCCCCCCACTCAGTAATGACCATCAGCCCCCCACTCACAGTAATGGCTATCAGCCCCTCCCCACTCACAATAAAATAACCATCAGCCCTCCACTCACAGTAATGACCATCAGCCCCCCACTCACTAATGATCATCAGCCCCCCACTCAGTAATGACCATCAGCCCTCCACTCACAGTAATGACCATCAGACCCCCACTCACAATAAAATAACCATCAGCCCCCCACTCAGTAATGACCATCAGCCCTCCACCCAGTACTGACCATCAGCCCCCCACTCAGTAATGACCATCAGCCCCCCTCTCAGTAATGAGCATCAGCCCCCACTCACAGTAATGACCATCAGTCCCCCACTCACAGTAATGTCCATCAGTCCCCCACTCACAATAAAATAACCATCAGCCCCCCACTCACAGTAATGACCATCAGTCCCCCACTCACAATAAAATAACCATCAGCCCCCCACTCACAACAAAATAACCATCAGCCCCCCACTCATTAATGACCATCTGCCCCCCACTCAGTAATGATCATCAGCCCCCCACTCACAGTAAATACCATCTGCCCCCCACTCACAGTAATGACCATCAGCCCCCCACTCACTAATGATCATCAGCCCCCACTCAGTAATGACCATCAGCCCCCCACTCACAGTAATGACCATCAGCCCCCCACTCACTAATGATCATCAGCCCCCCACTCAGTAATGACCATCAGCCCTCCACTCACAGTAATGACCATCAGCCCCCCACTCACAATAAAATAACCATCAGCCCCCCACTCAGTAATGACCATTAGCCCCCCCCACTCACAATAAAATAACCATCAGCCCTCCACTCACAGTAATGAGCATCAGTCCCCCACTCACAGTAATGAGCATCAGCCCCCCACTCACTAATGATCATCAGCCCCCCTCTCAGTAATGACCATCAGCCCTCCACTCACAGTAATGACCATCAGCCCCCCACTCACAATAAAATAACCATCAGCCCCCCACTCAGTAATGACCATCAGCCCCCCACTCACAGTAATCACCATCAGCCCCCCACTCACGATAAAATAACCATTCGCCCCCCACTCACAGTAATTACCATGAGCCCCCACTCACAGTAATGACCATAAGCCCCCACTCACAGTAAATACCATCTGCCCCCCACTCAGTAGTGACCATCAGCCCCCCACTCAGTAATGATCATCAGCCCCCCACTCACAGTAATGACCATTAGCCCCTCACTCACAATAAAATAACCATCAGGCCCCCACTCAGAGTAATAACCATCAGCCCCCCACTCAGTAATGACCATCAGCCCCCCACTCACAGTAATGGCTATCAGCCCCCCCCCCCACTCACAATAAAATAACCATCAGCCCTCCACTCACAGTAATGACCATCAGCCCCCCACTCACTAATGATCATCAGCCCCCCACTCAGTAATGACCATCAGCCCTCCACTCACAGTAATGACCATCAGCCCCCCACTAACAATAAAATAACCATCAGCCCCCCACTCAGTAATGACCATCAGCCCCCCACTCAGTAATGACCATCAGCCCCCCACTCAGTAATGACCATCAGCCCCCCTCTCAGTAATGAGCATCAGCCCCCACTCACAGTAATGACCATCAGTCCCCCACTCACAGTAATGACCATCAGTCCCCCACTCACAATAAAATAACCATCAGCCCCCCACTCACAGTAATGACCATCAGTCCCCCACTCACAATAAAATAACCATCAGCCCCCCACTCACAGTAATGACCATCAGCACCCCACTCACAATAAAATAACCATCAGCCCCCCACTCAGTAATGACTATCTGCCCCCCACTCAGTAATGATCATCAGCCCCCCACTCAGTAATGATCATCAGCCTCCCACTCACAGTAATAACCATCAGCCCCCCACTCACAATAATCACCAGCAGCCCCCCACTTACAATAAAATAACCATGAGCCCCCCACTCACAGTAATTACCATGAGCCCCCACTCACAGTAATGACCATCAGCCCCCCACTCAGTAATGACCATCATCCCCCCCCCCACGCACAATAAAATAACCATCAGCCCTACACTCACAGTAATGAGCATCAGCCCCCCACTCACTAATGATCATCAGCCCCCCACTCAGTAATGACCATCAGCCCCCCACTCAGGTATGAGCATCAGCCCCCCACTCACTAATGATCATCAGCCCCCCTCTCAGTAATGACCATCAGCCCTCCACTCACAGTAATGACCATCAGCCCCCCACTCACAATAAAATAACTATCAGCCCCCCACTCACAGTAATAACCATCAGCCCCCACTCAGTAATGACCATCAGCCCCCCTCTCAGTAATGAGCATCAGCCCCCCACTCACAGTAATGACCATCAGCCCCCCACTCACAATAAAATAACCATCAGCCCCCCACTCAGTAATGACCATCAGCCCCCCACTCACAGTAATCACCATCAGCCCCCCACTCACGATAAAATAACCATTAGCCCCCCACTCACAGTAACGACCATCAGCCCCCCACTCACAGTAATGACCATCAGCCCCCCACTCACAGTAATGACCATCAGCCCCCCACTCACAGTAGTTACCATGAGCCCCCACTCACAGTAATGACCATAAGCCCCCCACTCACAGTAAATACCATCTGCCCCCCACTCAGTAGTGACCATCAGCCCCCCACTCAGTAATGATCATCAGCCCCCCACTCACAGTAATGACCATCAGCCCCTCATTCACAATAAAATAACCATCAGGCCCCCACTCAGAGTAATAACCATCAGCCCCCCACTCAGTAATGACCATCAGCCCCCCACTCACAGTAATGGCTATCAGTCCCCCCACTCACAATAAAATAACCATCAGCCCTCCACTCAGTAATGATCACCAGCCCCCCACTCAGTAATGACCATCAGCCCTCCACTCACAGTAATGACCATCAGCCCCCCACTCACAATAAAATAACTATCAGCGCCCACTCACAGTAATAACCATCAGCCCCCACTTAGTAATGACAATCAGCCCCCCTCTCAGTACTCACAGTAATGACCATCAGCCCCCCACTCACAATAAAATAACCATCAGCCCCCCGCTCAGTAATAACCATCAGCCCCCCACTCACAGTAATCACCATCAGCCCCCCACTCACGATAAAATAACCATTAGCCCCCCACTCACAGTAACGACCATCAGCCCCCCACTCACAGTAATGACCATCAGCCCCCCACTCACAGTAATTACCATGAGCCCCCACTCACAGTAATGACCATAAGCCCCCCACTCACAGTAAATACCATCTGCCCCCCACTCAGTAGTGACCATCCGCCCCCCACTCAGTAATGATCATCAGCCCCCCACTCACAGTAATGACCATCAGCCCCTCACTCACAATAAAATAACCATCAGGCCCCCACTCAGAGTAATAACCATCAGCCCCCCACTCAGTAATGACCATCAGCCCCCCCCCCCCCACTCACAATAAAATAACCATCAGCCCTCCACTCATAGTAATGACCATCAGCCCCCCACTCACTAATGATCATCAGCCCCCCACTCAGTAATGACCATCAGCCCTCCACTCACAGTAATGACCATCAGCCCCCCACTCACAATAAAATAACCATCAGCCCCCCACTCAGTAATGACCATCAGCCCTCCACTCAGTAATGACCATCAGCCCCCCACTCAGTAATGACCATCAGCCCCCCGCTCAGTAATGAGCATCAGCCCCCACTCACAGTAATGACCATCAGTCCCCCACTCACAATAAAATAACCATCAGCCCCCCACTCACAGTAATGACCATCAGTCCCCCACTCACAATAAAATAACCATCAGCCCCCCACTCACAGTAATGACCATCAGCACCCCACTCACAATAAAATAACCATCAGCCCCCCACTCAGTAATGACCATCTGCCCCCCACTCAGTAATGATCATCAGCCCCCCACTCAGTAATGATCATCAGCCTCCCACTCACAGTAATAACCATCAGCCCCCCACTCACAATAATCACCAGCAGCCCCCCACTTACAATAAAATAACCATGAGCCCCCCACTCACAGTAATTACCATGAGCCCCCACTCACAGTAATGACCATCAGCCCCCCACTCAGTAATGACCATCAGCCCCCCCCCCACTCACAATAAAATAACCATCAGCCCTCCACTCACAGTAATGAGCAACAGCCCCCCACTCACTAATGATCATCAGCCCCCCACTCAGTAATGACCATCAGCCCCCCACTCAGGTATGAGCATCAGCCCCCCACTCACTAATGATCATCAGCCCCCCACTCAGTAATGACCATCAGCCCTCCACTCACAGTAATGACCATCAGCCCCCACTCACAATAAAATAACAGCCCCCCACTCACAGTAATAACCACCAGCCCCCACTCAGTAATGACCATCAGCCCCCCTCTCAGTAATGAGCATCAGCCCCCCACTCACAGTAATGACCATCAGCCCCCACTCACAATAAAATAACCATCAGCCCCCCACTCAGTAATGACCATCAGCCCCCCACTCAGGTATGAGCATCAGCCCCCCACTCACTAATGATCATCAGCCCCCCACTCAGTAATGACCATCAGCCCTCCACTCACAGTAATGACCATCAGCCCCCACTCACAATAAAATAACAGCCCCCCACTCACAGTAATAACCACCAGCCCCCACTCAGTAATGACCATCAGCCCCCCTCTCAGTAATGAGCATCAGCCCCCCACTCACAGTAATGACCATCAGCCCCCACTCACAATAAAATAACCATCAGCCCCCCACTCAGTAATGACCATCAGCCCCCCACTCACAGTAATCACCATCAGCCCCCCACTCACAGTAATGACAATCAGCCCCCCACTCACAGTAATGACCATAAGCCCCCCACTCACAGTAATGACCATCAGCCCCCCACTCACAGTAATGACCATAAGCCCCCCACTCACAGTAAATACCATTTGCCCCCCACTCAGTAGTGACCATCAGCCCCCCACTCAGTAATGATCATCAGCCCCCCACTCACAGTAATGACCATCAGCCCCTCATTCACAATAAAATAACCATCAGGCCCCCACTCAGTAATGACCATCAGCCCCCCAATCACAGTAATGTCTATCAGCCCCCCCACTCACAATAAAATAACCATCAGCCCTCCACTCACAGTAATGACCATCAGCCCCCCACTCACTAATGATCATCAGCCCCCCACTCAGTAATGACCATCAGCCCTCCACTCACAGTAATGACCATCAGACCCCCACTCACAATAAAATAACCATCAGCCCCCCACTCAGTAATGACCATCAGCCCTCCACTCAGTAATGACCATCAGCCCCCACTCAGTAATGACCATCAGCCCCCCTCTCAGTAATGAGCATCAGCCCCCACTTACAGTAATGACCATCAGTCCCCCACTCACAATAAAATAACCATCAGCCCCCCACTCACAGTAATGACCATCAGCCCCCACTCACAATAAAATAACCATCAGCCCTCCACTCACAGTAATGACCATCAGCCCCCTACTCGCAATAAAATAACCATCAGCCCCCCACTCACAGTAATGACCATCAGCCCCCACTCACAGTAATGACCATCAGCCCCCCTCTCAGTAATGAGCATCAGCCCCCCACTCCGTAATGACCATCAGCCCCCCACTCAGGTATGAGCATCAGCCCCCCACTCACTAATGATCATCAGCCCCCCACTCAGTAATGACCATCAGCCCTCCACTCACAGTAATGACCATCAGCCCCCACTCACAATAAAATAACAGCCCCCCACTCACAGTAATAACCATCAGCCCCCACTCAGTAATGACCATCAGCCCCCCTCTCAGGTATGAGCATCAGCCCCCCACTCACTAATGATCATCAGCCCCCCACTCAGTAATGACCATCAGCCCTCCACTCACAGTAATGACCATCAGCCCCCACTCACAATAAAATAACAGCCCCCCACTCACAGTAATAACCATCAGCCCCCACTCAGTAATGACCATCAGCCCCCCTCTCAGTAATGAGCATCAGCCCCCCACTCACAGTAATGACCATCAGCCCCCACTCACAATAAAATAACCATCAGCCCCCCACTCAGTAATGACCATCAGCCCCCCACTCACAGTAATCACCATCAGCCCCCCACTCACAGTAATGACAATCAGCCCCCCACTCACAGTAATGACCATAAGTCCCCCACTCACAGTAATGACCATCAGCCCCCCACTCACAGTAATTACCATAAGCCCCCCACTCACAGTAAATACCATTTGCCCCCCACTCAGTAGTGACCATCAGCCCCCCACTCAGTAATGATCATCAGCCCCCCACTCACAGTAATGACCATCAGCCCCTCATTCACAATAAAATAACCATCAGGCCCCCACTCAGTAATGACCATCAGCCCCCCACTCACAGTAATGTCTATCAGCCCCCCCACTCACAATAAAATAACCATCAGCCCTCCACTCACAGTAACGATCATCAGCCCCCCACTCAGTAATGACCATCAGCCCTCCACTCACAGTAATGACCATCAGACCCCCACTCACAATAAAATAACCATCAGCCCCCCACTCAGTAATGACCATCAGCCCTCCACTCAGTAATGACCATCAGCCCCCACTCAGTAATGACCATCAGCCCCCCTCTCAGTAATGAGCATCAGCCCCCACTTACAGTAATGACCATCAGTCCCCCACTCACAATAAAATAACCATCAGCCCCCCACTCACAGTAATGACCATCAGCCCCCACTCACAATAAAATAACCATCAGCCCTCCACTCACAGTAATGACCATCAGCCCCCTACTCGCAATAAAATAACCATCAGCCCCCCACTCACAGTAATGACCATCAGCCCCCACTCACAGTAATGACCATCAGCCCCCCTCTCAGTAATGAGCATCAGCCCCCCACTCCGTAATGACCATCAGCCCCCCACTCAGGTATGAGCATCAGCCCCCCACTCACTAATGATCATCAGCCCCCCACTCAGTAATGACCATCAGCCCTCCACTCACAGTAATGACCATCAGCCCCCACTCACAATAAAATAACAGCCCCCCACTCACAGTAATAACCATCAGCCCCCACTCAGTAATGACCATCAGCCCCCCTCTCAGGTATGAGCATCAGCCCCCCACTCACTAATGATCATCAGCCCCCCTCTCAGTAATGAGCATCAGCCCCCCACTCACAGTAATGACCATCAGCCCCCACTCACAATAAAATAACCCTCAGCCCCCAACTCACAGTAATGACCATCAGCCCCCCACTCACAATAAAATAACCATCAGCCCCCCACTCAGTAATGACTATCAACCCCCACTCAGTAATGACCATCAGCCCCCCACTCACAGTAATGACCATCAGCCCCCCACTCCAATAAAATAACCATCAGCCCCCCACTCAGTAATGGTTATCAGCTCGCCACTCACAATAAAATGACCATCAGCCCTCCACTCACTGTAAAATGACCATCAGCCCCCCACTTACAGTAAAATGACCATCAGCCCCCCCACTCACAGTAAAATGACCATCAACCCCCCACTCACAGTAAAATAACCATCAGCCCCCTAACTCATAGTAAAATGACCATCAGCCCCCCACTCACAGATTCCCCCTGTAGATAGTTCCACACAGCCCCCTGTAGATAGTGCCACACAGCCCCCCGTAGGTAATGCCACACAGCCCCCCTGTAGATAGTGCCACACAGCCCCCTGTAGGTAGTGCCACACAGACCCCTGTAGATAGTGTCACACAGCCCCCTTGTAGGTAGTGCCACACAGCCCCCTTGTAGGTAGTGCCACACAGCCCCCTTGTAGGTAGTGCCACACAGGGCCCTTGTAGGTAGTGCCACACAGCCCCCTTGTATGTAGTGTCACACAGCCCCCTTGTAGGTAATGCCACACAGCCCCCTGGTAGGTAGTGCCACACAGCCCCCTGGTAGGTAGTGCCACACTGCCCCCCTTGTAGGTAGTATCACACAGCCCCCTGGTAGGTAGTGCCACACAGCCCCCTGGTAGGTAGTGCCACACTGCCCCTTTGTAGGTAGTGCCACACAGCACCCTTGTAGGTAGTGTCACACAGCCCCCTGGTAGGTAGTGCCACACAGTCCCCTTGTAGGTAGTGCGAAACAGCCCCCTTGTAGCTAGTGCCACACAGCCCCCTTGTAGGTAGTGCCACACAGCCCACTTGTAGGTAGTGCTACACAGCCCACACACCCTTCCTGTAGATAGCGCCACTCTAAATTAGCTCCCTGAAGAAGCGGAATCCCCCTGTGGCCGGGGATTCCGCTCCTGGACAGAGCGCTTGATGTCTTTGTCCATATATGGACAGTGACATCAGGGGCAACTCCTGTAGCGGAATCCCCATCTACAGCGTTGCCGACGCTGTAACTGGGGATTCCACTCCAGACGAAGCCCCTGTCATCTCTGTCTATTTATAGACAGTGGTATCATGGGATATCTCATAAATGTCAGAAAGACACAGGTCCCACCTCTGGAACCCACACCTATCTCTAGAACGGGGCCCCCTAAACCCTGTTCTACCTCCCTGTCTACCGGCTGATTTCCGACCATGAACAAGGAAACTGCGTAGCTCGTATAGTAGTGAATGCCAGTTACGGAAGCAGCGCAGTATGCGAGTTACGCTGTTTCGGTAACTACCATTCAGTTCTATGGGACTTACGGAAACAGCGCAGCTCAGCAAGTTACGCTGTTATCTTCTTCATGGTCAGAAGTCACAAGCTTCAGCCACAACACAGAGCAGTAGAACGGGGTTTAGGGGCCCATCCTAGAGATAGATCTGGGACCCAGAGAAGGGACCCGCATGTATCGGACATTTATGACATATCCTGTGGATATATCATAAATGCTCTTGATTTAAAAAACAAAACCTTTAAGTCACCTGACCTCAATTTGAGTGAGTAGGGCAGGCAGACGGAGCCAAGGAGGGAATGACACGGCAGCAGCGGCGGTCAGAGTGAGGTGGGGCGTGCTGTGACAGGAGTGGACTAGTCCAGTCACCTGACCTCACGTCGCTAACTCAGGTCAGGTGACCGGACTGGTCCATTCTTGGACCGGCATGCACCGACATTACTTAGACCGCCGCTGCCATACTTGGCACACACAAAGATGTAACCTGCCCCCCCTATGTGACCCATAGTATGCGGTTTAGGGTGATTGACCCAAAGTTTGTCCGATTGGCTTGACTCTTGTTTTGAGAGAATCGGGCCACCTGCCGGATACACGAGACGTCCTCCGTAGTTTTCACTCCAAAACATGATGTCGGGATTTCTTCTGGCTCAGTTGTGATGTGGTGTCTCCCCACCTGTATACCACACGAGGTGGCTCTGAAAGCACTGACCCACCATCTGTCCAAATACAGTGTATATAGCCATTAATTACAATTGTTTTACACTTCCTGATGAATCACAATTATTTTCAATTTGATAATCAACATTACTTGCAGTTAAACGCCAATTAGGGTATGTTCACACGGCGGGGGTCCGTAACGGCTGAAATTACGGGGATGTTTCAGCCTGAAAACATCCCCGTAATTTCAGCCGTACCGGCATGTGCAGGCGCTTGAACGCCGCGTCAATTACGGCCGTATTTAGCGCTGCTATTCATTGGAGTCAATGAATAGCGGCTCCAATTACGGCCAAAGAAGTGACAGGTCACTTCTTTGACGCGGGCGTCTATTTACGCGCCGTCATTTGACAGCGGCGCGTAAATATACGCCTCGTGTGAACAGACAAACGTCTGCCCATTGCTTTCAATGGGCAGATGTTTGTCAGCGCTATTGAGGCGCTATTTTCGGGCGTAATTCGGGGAAAAAACGCCCGAATTACGTCCGTAAATAGGCCGTGTGAACATACCCTTAGAGTGTCAATGGGGGTGAAATTTTCACCCTGACTGGAAAACTTGGTCATGGCATGGTGGGAGGAATTCACCATATTCTCTCCGGGGAATCCATTTTCGGGTGATCTTTATTGGTATGGCAGAAATATCGACGACATCCTCATCATATGGGAGAGCGATGTATCCGCCATACCACTGTTCATGAGTTTCCTCAATTCTAATGATTACAATCTCAAGTTCACCCACTTGTACCATCACAAGACCATTTGATTCCAAGATTTGGAATTGTTATCCAAGATGGGAGACATAATTTCCTCAAAAACTTTCAGAAAAAAAGATTATAGGGAACACCATTCTGCATGCCGACAATGGCCACCCCCGACACACTGCAACATCCATCCCGGTGGGGGAAATTATGAGGGCTAAAAGGACCTGTAGCCAAGAGGACATCTTCAGTAGGGAGCAGTGGTTGATCTGTCAGAGACTCGAAAAAGGGGTTATAAGAATTGGACTCTCGATAGGGCCAAGTCCACTTCTAACCGGCTACTGTTCCACAGGAAAGTGCGTAATGTTCCAAATCCAGATAAACCTGCCCATGTGTTGCAGTATAGCAATCAATGTACTCAAATTAAAGACATCATTTATAGATAGATCCCAATTCTTCTAGAGGATGAAGAATTGGATGATATATTGAAACATAGCTGCAGAATAGTTTCCAGGAGAGTATCCACACTTGGCAACTGTCACAGTCTGTGGGTATGTAGACCCACTAGGCCGCACCGCCGTAGCGGGGAGTCAGCTGGCCAAGCAACAGAGCACCCAAACAATACAAAGTCCCGCTCTAGGGTACCTGAATAGTCCAGACAGTGGCAGAGGCTTTAGCACGGATGGAGGTGGGTCCAGCAGGTACGCCAGATGTGGCGGATGACAGCAGGTGCAGAAGGTTAAGCCAGACGTGGCGGATAACACGACGTGGCAGATGATACTGGGCATAGCAGATGACAGCAGGTGCAATAGGACACGACTCCAACAATAACAGGCTCAGGAACAAGAACACAGCACGGGATACAAGATACAGGTAACAGGGCACGGGTAACAACTGGAACAGGATAACACTAAGGGACCATATTCAAGACTGACATGGGATAAACTAACAACGCTCAGGCAATGAGTGAAGGGGCAGGGCCCTTGAGCAATCAGAATTTATTTAGGAAATAGGGAGAAGGGAAAGAGTTGTGGTTCCTATGTGAAATTGAGAAGAATAAAAAGAATAAACTTTATTGACTAATTAATTTTAAAATTATTAAAATTTTCGTCCAATGTAGGTCAGAATAGATTAAGTGCAGGTGACCCCTTATCCTACACTATGAGAGCAAAATTTGCCTACTAATAGTTAACTATCCAATGTTATTGACTTACAAAGACATATTCAGACCTTATATTTTACTGAAATTGATAAAATTATCATTTTGAATTGTGCTTTATTCTCTACTCTGAGATGGGCTGAGTGGATATCTGATAACAGTAGTATAATGATCTTTAATCCAAGTGTGCTGTATTGTGTGCACTGGCGTAGCTATAGGGGTCGCAGCGGTCGCAATTGCGACCGGGCCCCGAAGCCAGGGGGGCCCGCGGCCCCCAGCACCACATCAATAAAAAGTTACTATAGTAACTCGGGCCGCGGGCCCCTGTTACTATAGTAACATACTTTACTTACCTTCCTGGTTCCGGATCGCAGCGGAGGTCCTGACGTCAGGCGCTGTGCGCAGCGCATGACGTCACAGCGCTATGCCGCCACGCACAGCATCGAGACTACAGAACTCCCGCCGCGGCCGAAGAAGAAGGTAAGGTTAGCCCTGACTGGCGGGGTCTGACTCCCGGGACCCGCCAATCAGCTGTTTTGAAGGGGCCGCAGCACTCGTACGAGAGCTGCTCCCCTTCATTCCGGTCACACTGTGAATCGGTGTCGGCGATTCACAGTGTGAGCGAGTAGTGAAATGAAGGGGAAGCAGCTCTCGTACGAGTGCTGCGGCCCCTTCAAAACAGCTGATTTGCGGGTCCCGGGCGACACATCAGCTATTGATGGCCTATCCTGAGGATAGGCCATCAATGTTTAGGGACTGCACAACCCCTAAGCCTACGATGTAGCAGGCTTAGGGGGCCCATGAGACAGGATCACAGATTGTGTGATCCTGTCTGCTGGACCCTGTATCTAAGCCTACCACACTGTAGGTTTAGATACAGGGCCCCAGCACACAGTAATCTTATACTGTATAAGATTACTGTCTGCTGGACCCTGTATCTAAGCCTACCTTGTGGTAGGCTTAGATACAGGGTCCCACAGACAGTATCACACACGGGCCCTGTATCTAAGCCTTAGGGTATGTGCACAGACACTAATTACGTCCGTAATTGACGGACGTATTTCGGCCGCAAGTACCGGACCGAACTCAGTGCAGGGAGCCGGGCTCCTAGCATTATAGTTATGTACGATGCTAGGAGTCCCTGCCTCGCTGCAGGACAACTGTCCCGTACTAAAAACATGTTTTCAGTACGGGACAGTTGTCCTGCAGCGAGGCAGGGACTCCTAGCATCGTACATAAGTATAATGCTAGGAGCCCGGCTCCCTGCACTGTGTTTGGTCCAGTACTTGCGGCCGAAATACGTCCGTCAATTACAGACGTAATTAGTGTCTGTGCACATACCCTAACACACGTGTTACTAATCATTTTTTGTGTGTTTTCTTACAGGTTCGGTCGTTGGACTACGGCGGATTCCAGGACTACTTCGATGACAGCTTTTTTTTTTATTAATAAAATGGTTAATGAGGGCTGTGTGGGTTTTTTTTTTTATTTCAATAAAATATTTTTTCTATGTCTTTGTGGTTTTTTTTTAAAACTATATTACTACCGCCTTAGTAATGGCCGCCGGGTGATTGACAGTATCCATTGCTAAGGCGGTACTTAGTGTTAGCGGATGCAGAGGCTACACTAACCCCCATTATTACCCCGGTACCCACCGCCACCAGGGGTGCTGGGAAGAGCCGGGTACGAACCAGTACCTGACCATCTGTAGTGATGGTCGGCCACTGGGGTGGCCGCAGGCTGATATTATCAGGAGGGGAAAGGCCAAAAACAGTGTCCCTTCCCATCCTGGTAATGCTAGGCTGCTGCTGCTTTATTGTATCTGGCTGGTTATGAAAATGGGGGGGACCCCACTTCATTTAAAAAAACAAAAAAAAACATTTAACCAGCCAGATACAACACAGCAGCAGCAGGCAGCATTACCAGGGTGGTAGGGGCCACTGTTTTTGGCCTTCCCCAGCCTAATACTACCAGCCTGCGGCCAACCCGGTGCCTGCCCGTCACTACAGATGGTCGGGTACTGGTTTGTACCCGGCTCTTCCCAGTACCCTGGTGGCGGTGGGTACCGGGGTAATAATGGGGGTTAGTGTAGCCTCTGCACCGGCTAACATTAAGCCCCGCCTTAGTAATGGAGGTTGTCAATCAGCCAGCGGCCATTACTAAGGCGGTGATAATAAAGTTTAAAAAGATACAAGCACATAGAAAAAATATTTTATTGAAATAAAAAAACACAACCCTCATTAACCATTTTATTGAGAATAAAAAAAACGCCGTCATTGAAGTCCTCGAATCCGAAGTCCAACAACCGAACCTGTAAAAAAAACACAAACACACAAAAATAATCAGTAACACATAAAGAAGCAAAATTATTATTCTTACCTATCCTGGGTCCAGCGCTGGAGCCGCAATGTCAGCGAGCTGGGCCCTGTATCTAATCCTATCGCTGAACAGCCTGTGTATATCGATTTGCTGGTTCTGTGGACGCTGTCAGGGATTCAACCCAGCAGCGTATGGCGAATTTTAGGTACCGCTCTCTTTCAGGGAGCAGCGCTTGCACATGTAAGTCATTGCCTACTATTGAATAGTGTTGTAGTTATCATTAGATAGAGTTAGGACCTAAGCATTGGTTTCTTTATTTGGACTAAACACCCGACGCGCGTTTCGCCGCCATTCCGGCTTCCTCTTGGGGTGCCCAGGCTGTACACAGGCTGTTCAGCCACTTCATTACATCGTGCTGCTGTTCACTGTTTCCTCCGTGACGACGGTGAGAACGGACAGCAAGCACCTAACTAATAGGGCACCTTACACAGTGCACTGACAATTTTAATAGACGAGTTGCATCGCTGCTGATCCTACTTGCGCGGATCAGCATTGCATGCCAGTCACACTGCTGCTGCTGACAGTCTCCCACGTACTACGGTGAGAACTGACAGCAAGCACCTAGGAAATAGGGCTTTAATATTGCTTTCAGTAGTGCTCATTCACATAACATTGCTGTCAAAAATTCCAGCACGACAATTACAAAGCTGCTGACCCTAATAGTGAGGAATATAGGTGTGCTCCATCTGAAAAGGTGGAACACACAGGCTATCTAGCCAAAATACCTTGATGTGCTGCTGCATACGATTCCCCACGAATATGTGGTGTAAAATTGACAGCAAGCACCTAAGAATTTGGGGCACTTATTGTGGTGCTTATTCACACAGGCTACCGCATCACTGCTCAGCAACTACAATTTAAATGCTAAAATTCTAGCACAATATTCTATCATGTTCCTGCCTACTATATCTGGTATTTATACCAAACAATCTTAAGACGCTGCGATAGTGTTTATTGACTAACAATTAATGCTGATATACTCAGTACATATAAGAGAACCTCAACAAATAGATACAATGTCTATTAACTAACAATAAATGCTGGTACACTCAGTGCATTTAAGAGAATCTCAAGAAATTGATACAATGTTTACTAACTGACAACATTCATTGATACATTCCGTGCACAGGAGAGAATCTTTAGAGACTGATACAGTGTCCGCTGACTAACAGCCAATGTTAACTTATTCAGTGCACGCAATACAGCACACTTGGATTAAAGATCATTATACTACTGTTATCAGATATCCACTCAGCCCATCTCAGAGTAGAGAATAAAGCACAATTCAAAATGATAATTTTATCAATTTCAGTAAAATATAAGGTCTGAATATGTCTTTGTAAGTCAATAACATTGGATAGTTAACTATTAGTAGGCAAATTTTGCTCTCATAGTGTAGGATAAGGGGTCACCTGCACTTAATCTATTCTGACCTACATTGGACGAAAATTTTAATAATTTTAAAATTAATTAGTCAATAAAGTTTATTATTTTTATTCTTCTCAATTTCACATAGGAACCACAACTCTTTCCCTTCTCCCTATTTCCTAAATAAATTCAGTACAAATTGGTGGTATACACCTTTGTGGTTCCCAAAACTCACTTTATATATAAAATAAAAAAAGTGAGGGTATTTGCAAAATCCCTATTTTTGACCCTTGAGCAATCAGTCAAATCTTAAATATGTGTGTGCTCTGGCTCTTTAAGGCGGGGAATGAGCTCGAGTGCGCACCCTAGTGGTCACGGCAGGACAGGACGGCCGCATGTGCTGGCATCCCTGGAGAGGAAGACGTCTGCAGGATGATTGGAGTCTGCAGTCTGTGACCGCGGACGTTACAGCATCCCCCTCTTACGCCCCCTTTTCTTGGGGCCAGAACGAGAGAGGAACTTCTTAATAACAGCAGGAGCACTGAGGTTCTCTTCTGGCTCCCAGGACCTCTCTTCAGGACCAAACCCTCTCCAGTCCACCAAATTGAAAGTCCTTCCTCCTACCCTTTTGCAGTCCAGGATCTCCCTCACCTCGAACACATCAGAAGAACCGCTGGGAGCAACTGTAGAAGTCTTGCTGTAGCGGTTCAGGACCACTGGTTTCAGGAGGGACACATGAAAGGAGTTGGGGATTCTGAGGGTAGGAGGCAGCAGAATCTCAAAAGGTCAGAGGAACCTGGGAGCAAACTTGTATGAAGGCACCTTCAAGCGAATGTTCCGAGAGGACAGCCAGACTTTAGTCCCCGGAAGATACTGAGTCAGCTCTCTTCTCCTAGTATCCGCTTTTCGCTTCATGCGATCGACTTCCAGTAAAATAGAGGACCGGGTCTGTTGCCAGATTTACAGAAAGTCCCCAAATGCAGAGTCAGCAGCGGGAACCTGAGATGAAGTCGATACAGGAAGAGGGACTCTGGGATGTTGACTGTACACGATGTGAAACGGAGTGGAAGTGGTGGACTCACTTGTGTGTGTAACGACGGGGGTAGGGAAACGAACAAGTGAGCCCTAATCTACCCGCCACTCTGTCCCTGCCTACTTGCAACGACCCGCCCTAGGCAACAGGGTACAACTGGGCGGCGGTCCCTACGCTCAGTAAGTGCACGAGACAAACATACAAGGGAATACAAAGCAAAGGGAAAGGGGCAGTTGCCCACGGCAACACCGTGAGCAACCAGAGTGGTGAACGAGCCAAGTCAAACCAGGAGTGCACGAGGTACCAAACGCAGAGCAGGAGAGTAGTCAGTAAGCCAGGGTCAGTATGGAGCAGGATCAAATAGTTAGGAGCTGTAGCAGGGCCAGGAAACCACACGAGAAGAATCACAAGCAAAGGAGGAACAGGAAAGGCAGGTATAAATAGACAGAGGGCGGGAGCTAGCTCCGTCTGGCCAGGCTGCAATAGGCTCTCCCACTCCTAAGCCTGCCATCCTGAGTGGTGGAAGATGGAGTCAGTCTCAGAGACGTAGATTCAGGTGCAGACTGATTACCCATGGGAGTTAACCCCGAAGCTGTGCCTGGCAGATCCTTTACAGTGTGGTTGTTGTATGAGAACTCGGCCCATGGTAGAAGCTGTACCCAGTTATCGTGCTGTGAAGAGATGAAGTGGCGGAGATAATTCTCCATGATCTGGTTGATCCTCTCGACTTGCCCATTGGATTGGGGGTGATATGCAGAGGAAAAGTCCAAACTCACATCCAGGAGTTTACAGAGGGCTCTCCAGAACTTAGAGGTAAACTGAACCACTCGGTCAGACACAATGTGAAGAGGCAAGCCATGCAAGCGGAAGATGTGCTGAATGAAGAGACTCGCCAGACGAGGAGCAGAAGGTAGACCGGTCAGCGGGATAAAATGCGCCATCTTAGAGAACCGGTCCCCCTGTGGGGGAAGGTCTGTGACAAAGTCCATCGCAATGTGCTGCCAGGGGGTATTGGGTACAGGCAGAGGTTGAAGCAGGCCGGCAGGCTAGGAGTGAGGAACTTTGTTAGAAGCACAAACAAAATCCAGAACATCTTTGGGCAGCGTGGGCCACCAGAAGTGACGAGCAATAAGGTCTCGGGTCTTACGGATACCAGCGTGCCCAGCCAGTTTAGTACTGTATCCCCAGGGAAGAATTCTTCTCCTGTCTGCCAAACAAACAAAAGTCCTCCCCGGAGGGATGTCTCTAACCTGCAAAGGATTGGCAGTGACAATGCAGGACGGGTCTATGATACTTTGAAGGGGCTCCACCGCGTCACCCATCTCAAATGACCTGGAAAGGGCATCGGCCCTCACATTCTTGTCAGCGGGACGGTAGTGGAGCACAAACTGGACACGGGTGAAGAACAGCGACCACCTGGCTTGACGGGGATTTAGTCGTTGAGTGGACCGAAGGTAGGTGAGGTTCTTGTGGTCGGTGTAGATGGGGTGAGGTAACATATATTAGAACACATAAATTGTCCAGCCGCTGCCTGTGCCCGATGCCCCATGGCACCATATTGCTATGGACTTTGTCACGGACCTGCCTCTCACTGCTGGTTGCAGTACGGTCTGGGTGGTGGTGGATCGATTCTCCAAGATGGCTCATTTCGTTGGGATGAGTTCTCCTACAACAACCACACTAGTGAGTCCACCGCCTCCAGCCCATTCTTCATGGTCTACGTCCAACACCCACGAATACCTTTCCCTTTTTCCACTTCGTCCCAGGTGCCTGCAGCTGACTCTACATTCAGGGACTTTCTACAAATCTGGCAGCAGACCCGATCTTCTATTCTGCTGGCGGTCTACCGCATGAAAAGAAAGACAGACACAAGAAGACGAAAGCCTCACCAGTTCCTTCCAGGTACTAAGGTCTGGCTGTCCTCTAGGAAACCCCCTGCTGAGGGTGCCATCGTACAAGTTTGCTCCCAGGTTCCTCGGACCCTTCGAGATTTTGAGGTTAAGGAGATCTTGGACACCAAGAGAGTGGGTGGAAGAACCTTTTATGTGGTGGATTGGAGGGGGTTTGGTCCTGAAGAGAGGTCCTGGGAGCCAGAGGAGAACCTCAATGCTCTTACCCTTCTGAAGAAGTTTCTCTCTCGCTCTGGCCCCAAGAGGAGGGGGCGTAAAAGGGGGGATACTGTCATGCCCATGGCCGAGGGGCCATCAGGCCATCAGGCTCACTCACCTCCTGACGGCCACAGCCATGGATCTGTGAGCGCTGCCCCCATCTACTCCTCAGGAGACGCCAGCGCTCACTTCTTCTCTCGGCCGGATCCCGTAGGTATCATAAAGGGCCAGCGCGTACCTGAGTTAAAGTGCCAAATTAGCCCATGAGCACCCTGGACTATAAGAGGGGCCCAGCCAGTTCCTGCCTTGCCGGAGTTTTGTTGTCATTACCCTACTCTGTCTATGCAAATCGTCTCCTAGTGTCTCCCAGTTCCCAGTGTTTCCCATTCCTGCTACCTGTAACCTGTATCCCGTGCTATACTGGTCAAGTGCCGTATTGAGTTGGAGTCGTGCAGTGCTGTGTACCACGCCTGTCCTGTTACACCACGCCTGTCCTGTTACACCACGCCTTGTGCCTACCTGCTGCCAAAGTCCCTTCCGAACCTGTCTTGCTGCTGTCTGAGCTACCACAGGTACACCTATATGAACTATAGCCTGCGACCTGTGTCCTGTTGGCCAGCTGCCATTCCGTCAAGGCGGTACGACCCAGTGGGTCCACGTACCCAACGTCACAATGCGTTATAAACCCTGTATAGTTCTCTCTATAAGGCTCAGCGGCAGCATCATGTGTTATAAACCCTGTATAGTTCTCTCTATAGGGCACAGGGGCAGCATCATGTGTTATAAACCCTGTATAGTTTTCTCTATAGGGCTCAGGGGCGGCATCATGTGTTATAAACCCTGTATAGTTCTCTCTATAGGGCTCAGGAGCAGCGTCATGTGTTATACACCCTGTATAGTTCTCTCTATAGGGCTCAGGGGCACCATCATGTGTTATAAACCCTGTATAGTTCTCTCTATAGGGCTCAGGGGCACCATCATGTGTTATAAACCCTGTATAGTTCTCTCTATAGGGCTCAGGGGCAGCATCATGCGTTATAAACCCTGTATAGTTCTCTCTATGGGGCTCAGGGGCACCATCATGTGTTATACACCCTGTATAGTTCTCGCTATAGGGCTCAGGGGCAGCATCATGTGTTATAAACCCTGTATAGTTCTCTCTATAGGGCTCAGGGGCAGCATCATGTGTTATAAACCCTGTATAGTTCTCTCTATAGGGCTCAGGGCAGCATCATGTGTTATAAACCCTGTATAGTTCTCTCTATAGGGCTCAGGTGCAGCATCATGTGTTATACACCCTGTATAGTTCTCTCTATAGGGCTCAGGGGCAGCATCATGTGTTATACACCCTGTATAGTTCTCTCTATAGTGCTCAGGGGCAGCATCATGTGTTATACACCCTGTATAGTTCTCTCTATAGGGCTCAGGGGCAGCATCATGTGTTATAAACCCTGTATAGTTCTCTCTATAGGGCTCAGGGGCAGCATCATGTGTTATAAACCCTGTATAGTTCTCTCTATAGGGCTCAGGGGCAGCATCATGTGTTATACACCCTGTATAGTTCTCTCTATAGGGCTCAGGGGCAGCATCATGTGTTATACACCCTGTATAGTTCTCTCTATAGGGCTCAGGGGCAGCATCATGTGTTATAAACCCTGTATACTTCTCTCTATAGGGCTCAGGGGCAGCATCATGTGTTATAAACCCTGTATAGTTCTCTCTATAGGGCTCAGGGGCAGCATCATGTGTTATAAACCTTGTATAGTTCTCTCTATAGGGCTCAGGGGCAGCATCATGTGTTATAAACCCTGTATAGTTCTCTCTATAGGGCTCAGGGGCAGCATCATGTGTTATAAACCTTGTATAGTTCTCTCTATAGGGCTCAGGGGCAGCATCATGTGTTATAAACCCTGTATAGTTCTCTCTATAGGGCTCAGGGGCAGCATCATGTGTTATAAACCTTGTATAGTTCTCTCTATAGGGCTCAGGGGCAGCATCATGTGTTATAAACCCTGTATAGTTCTCTCTATAGGGCTCAGGGGCGGCATCATGTGTTATAAACCCTGTATAGTTCTCTTTATAGGGCTCAGGGGCGGCATCATGTGTTATACACCCTGTATAGTTCTCTCTATAGGGCTCAGGGGTGGCATCATGTGTTATAAACTCTGTATAGTTCTCTCTATAGGACTCAGGGGCGGCATCATGTGTTATACACCCTGTATAGTTCTCTCTATAGGGCTCAGGGGTGGCATCATGTGTTATAAACCCTGTATAGTTCTCTCCATAGGGCTCAGGGGCAGCATCATGTGTTATAAACCCTGTATAGTTCTCTCTATAGGGCTCAGGGGCAGCATCATGTGTTATAAACCCTGTATAGTTCTCTCTATAGGGCTCAGGGGCAGCATCATGTGTTATAAACCCTGTATACTTCTCTCTATAGGGCTCAGGGGCGGCATCATGTGTTATAAACCCTGTATACTTCTCTCTATAGGGCTCAGGGGCAGCATCATGTGTTATAAACCCTGTATAGTTCTCTCTATAGGGCTCAGGGGCGGCATCATGTGTTATAAACCCTGTATAGTTCTCTCTATAGGGTTCAGGGGCAGCATCATGTGTTATAAACCCTGTATAGTTCTCTCTATAGGGCTCAGGGGCAGCATCATGTGTTATAAACCCTGTATAGTTCTCTCTATAGGGCTCAGGGGCGGCATCATGTGTTATACACCCTGTATAGTTCTCTCTATAGGGCTCAGGGGCGGCATCATGTGTTATAAACCCTGCATAGTTCTCTCTATAGGGCTCAGGGGCAGCATCATGTGTTATACACCCTGTATAGTTCTCTCTATAGGGCTCAGCGGCGGCATCATGTGTTATACACCCTGTATAGTTCTCTCTATAGGGCTCAGGGGCAGCATCATGTGTTATAAACCCTGTATAGTTCTCTCTATAGGGCTCAGGGGCGGCATCATGTGTTATAAACCCTGTATAGTTCTCTCTATAGGGCTCAGGGGCGGCATCATGTGTTATACACCCTGTATAGTTCTCTCTATAGGGCTCAGGGGTGGCATCATGTGTTATAAACCCTGTATAGTTCTCTCTATAGGGCTCAGGGGCAGCATCATGTGTTATAAACCCTGTATAGCTCTTACTATAGGGCTCAGGTGCAGCATCATGTGTTATACACCCTGTATAGTTCTCTCTATAGCGCTCAGGGGCAGCATCATGTGTTATAAACCCTGTATAGTTCTCTCTATAGGGCACAGGGGCAGCATAATCTGTTATAAACCCTGTATAGTTCTCTCTATAAGGCTCAGGGGCAGCATCATGTGTTATACACCCTGTATAGTTCTCTCTATAAGGCTCAGGGGCGGCATCATGTGTTATAAACCCTGTATAGTTCTCTCTATAGGGCTCAGGGGCAGCATCATGTGTTATAAACCCTGTATAGTTCTCTCTATAGGGCTCAGGGGCAGCATCATGTGTTATAAACCCTGTATAGTTCTCTCTATAGGGCTCAGGGGCAGCATCATGTGTTATAAACCCTGTAAACTTCTCTCTATAGGGCTCAGGGGCGGCATCATGTGTTATAAACCCTGTAAACTTCTCTCTATAGGGCTCAGGGGCAGCATCATGTGTTATAAACCCTGTATAGTTCTCTCTATAGGGCTCAGGGGCGGCATCATGTGTTATAAACCCTGTATAGTTCTCTCTATAGGGTTCAGGGGCAGCATCATGTGTTATAAACCCTGTATAGTTCTCTCTATAGGGTTCAGGGGCAGCATCATGCGTTATAAACCCTGTATAGTTCTCTCTATAGGGCTCAGGGGCAGCATCATGTGTTATACACCCTGTATAGTTCTCTCTATAGGGCTCAGGGGCGGCATCATGTGTTATAAACCCTGTATAGTTCTCTCTATAGGGCTCAGGGGCAGCATCATGTGTTATACACCCTGTATAGTTCTCTCTATAGGGCTCAGGGGCGGCATCATGTGTTATAAACCCTGTATAGTTCTCTCTATAAGTCTCAGCGGCAGCATCATGTGTTATAAACCCTGTATAGTTCTCTCTATAGTGTTCAGGGGCAGCATAATCTGTTATAAACCCTGTATAGTTCTCTCTATAGGGCTCAGGGGCGGCATCATGTGTTATAAACCCTGTATAGTTCTCTCTATAGGGCTCAGGTGCAGCATCATGTGTTATACACCCTGTATAGTTCTCTCTATAGGGCTCAGGTGCAGCATCATGTGTTATACACCCTGTATAGTTCTCTCTATAGGGCTCAGGGGCAGCATCATGTGTTATACACCCTGTATAGTTCTCTCTATAGTGCTCAGGGGCAGCATCATGTGTTATACACCCTGTATAGTTCTCTCTATAGGGCTCAGGGGCGGCATCATGTGTTATAAACCCTGTATAGTTCTCTCTATAAGTCTCAGCGGCAGCATCATGTGTTATAAACCCTGTATAGTTCTCTCTATAGTGTTCAGGGGCAGCATAATCTGTTATAAACCCTGTATAGTTCTCTCTATAGGGCTCAGGGGCGGCTTAATGTGTTATACACACTGTATACTTCTCTCTATAGGGCCCAGGACACACGTGACGGTCGCCATGTGAACTGATGGACTGATGGACTTTCTATTGCCGCTGCCTCTATTGTCTCAATGATCAGATGACTGACAACACGTAAACTGACGGACCTTCTAGCGCTGCTGTCTGTATTGGTACCTGTGATCACCTGCCTGACCGCACGTAAACTAATGGACATTCCAGTGCCGCCGTCTCTATTGGTACCTGTGATCACATGACTGACCGCATGTGAACTGATGGACTTTCCAGTGCCGCTGTTTCTATTGGTACCTGTGATCACATGACTGACCGCATGTGAACTGATGGACTTTCCAGTGCCGCTGTTTCTATTGGTACCTGTGATCACATGACTGACCGCATGTAAACTGATGGACTTACCAAGGGCTGAATAATAATATGAATGAATAATAATATGAATGAATAATATGGCCCTCAATTCGGCTTGTACTAAAACTGTGTTTATATTGGATAAGAATTCAACGAGGGATGCTCTGCAGAGGGAAGCGATACTCTGCTCAGAAATTCAGGGGCGTTCTCCTTTAAATCCTGAGTTACGTGGGCGGGCACTGAATTTGAACCCCGCCTCCAGCAGGATCATTTAGTCAATCACAGAGAAATGAGGGGGTGGAGTTATAAACAGATCTCCGCCCTTCGTACGGCTGTGGCCAATTAGCACGCGGACATGCTTCTATTTTCGTATCTTTTCCTTATATGTTTCGGTTTCCATGACGACAGATCTTATCCAATCAGAAAATATATTTCCATAATCTCCACCCACTGGTAGTGAATCGCCACGCCTGTCATGCTCCTACGCATGCGTCATCTGGTCCAATGTCGTTTTCTTCCAAACTTTGTGCAGCCAATCAGCGATCTGGACGGTTCTTGTCACGCCCTGGTGTGGGCTCCGAAGTGTGATTGGTAAAGTGATTGCTAGGTTGACCAATCAGCACTGTAGACTCACAATTTCCATCCAATAACGAATGAATCAGGCCTTCTCGGCCCACCAATCCTGAGCTGGAAGGATCTGCGTTCTCACATGAAGCTCGGAGCTACGGGAAGCATGGACGGGATTGAAGTGGAAATTCGGGGCCCTGGGGGAGCGTTCTACACGGTGAGGTCAACCCGAAGTCTAATACACCGCCCCATAATCATATACATCATAATCACAATAATTTCCCGATAATCACCCCATAAACCTGATAATCACTCCATAATCCTACACAGTACATCATAATCCCGATAATCACCACATAATACTATACATTACATCATAATCCCGATAATCCTATACATTACATTATAATCCCGATAATCATCCCATACATTACATCATAATCCCCTATAATCAGCTGTCACCTCCCCAGTCCTGATACTGCCCCCCCTCCCCGCTATAATCTGTGTGGTTGCCCCCCTCTCTATAATCTGTGGTTGCCCCCCCTCTCTATAATCTGTGTAGTTGCCGCCGCCCCCTCTATAATCTGTGGTTGCTGCCCCCCTCTATAATCTGTGGTTGCCGCCGCCCCCCTCTATAATCTGTGGTTGCCGCCGACCCCTCTATAATCTGTGGTTGCCGCCCCCCTCTATAATCTGTGGTTGCCCCCCTCCTCTATAATCTGTGGTTGCCCCCCTCCTCTATAATCTGTGGTTGCCCCCCTCCTCTATAATCTGTGGTTGCCCCCCTCCTCTATAATCTGTGGTTGCCCCCCTCCTCTATAATCTGTGGTTGCCCCCCTCCTCTATAATCTGTGGTTGCCCCCCCCTCCTCTATAATCTGTGGTTGCCCCCCCTCCTCTATAATCTGTGGTTGCCCCCTCCTCTATAATCTGTGGTTGCCCCCCCTCCTCTATAATCTGTGGTTGCCCCCCCCCCTCCTCTATAATCTGTGGTTGCCCCCCCTCCTCTATAATCTGTGGTTGCCCCCCCTCCTCTATAATCTGTGGTTGCCCCCCCTCCTCGATAATCTGTGGTTGTACCCGCCCCTCCTCTATAATCTGTGGTTGTCCCCCCTCCTCTATAATCTGTGGTTGTCCCCCCTCCTCTATAATCTGTGGTTGTCCCCGCCCCTCCTCTATAATCTGTGGTTGTCCCCCCTCCTCTATAATCTGTGGCTGCCCCCCCTCCTCTATAATCTGTGGTTGCCCCCCCTCCTCTATAATCTGTGGTTGCCCCCCCTCCTCTATAATCTGTGGTTGTCCCCGCCCCTCCTCTATAATCTGTGGTTGTCCCCGCCCCTCCTCTATAATCTGTGGTTGTCCCCGCCCCTCCTCTATAATCTGTGGTTGCCCGCCCCTCCTCTATAATCTGTGGTTGCCCGCCCCCCTCTATAATCTGTGGTTGTCCCCGCCCCCCCCCTCTATAATCTGTGGTTGTCCCCGCCCCCTCCTCTATAATCTGTGGTTGTCCCCGCCCCTCCTCTATAATCTGTGGTTGTCCCCGCCCCCCTCTATAATCTGTGGTTGTCCCCGCCCCTCCTCTATAATCTGTGGTTGTCCCCGCCCCCCTCTATAATCTGTGGTTGTCCCTGCCCCCTCCTCTATAATCTGTGGTTGTCCCCGCCCCCCTCTATAATCTGTGGTTGTCCCTGCCCCCCCCCCTCTATAATCTGTGGTTGCCCCCCCCCCCCTCTATACTGACCGTTTCTCTGACTTCCAGTTCGGATTGTGTTATTTTCAGTGTCCCCCGTTCTCCGCTCGCCTGTCAGTCGCCCCTCAATAAAATGTTCCCTATAATGCCTCCCCCGATGCTGTCCCTGTATACAGAGCCCCCCCACCCCCCATCTCCGCTCTTCTCCCTGTAATCTGAAAACGACCGAAAATGCCTCCCATTGATTTCGAGGGGGAGGCGGAGGCGTTTTTTTCCATCTGCCTGCAAAAAACTCAGGGTGAACCCGGCCTAACTGTGGGGCGCTCAGTACAGGAGGGGGGGGGTGTAGGGGGGGTCACCTGTGTTATTCCAGCCCCCCCCCATGTCCGGGGGTCTCCTCACCCCGCTGTGTGCTGATGTGGGGCGCTCTGTACAGGAGGGGGGGCTCAGTGGGGTCACCTGTGTTATTCCAGCCCCCCCCCATGTCCGGGGGTCTCCTCACCCCGCTGTGTGCTGATGTGGGGCGCTCAGTACACGAGGGGGGGTGTAGGGGGGTCACCTGTGTTATTCCAGCCCCCCCCCATGTCCGGGGGTCTCCTCACCCCGCTGTGTGCTGACATGGGGTGTCATTCACCGGCTCTTTATCTTCTCCAGGGTTACGTCCAGGATGTCCAGGAGGAGACGGTCACCGCTGTGTTCCCCAACAAGTGAGTACACCCCCAAACGGGAGGATTCAGTCACGGCCTCTGTCTGCTGGAAACAGTCAGCAATGTGGAGATAAGCGGCCCCCACTGTTACTTCACATCCCATAACCGGAAACCAGCGACAAGTTCTGAACATCGCGGCTCCGTATAACGAACGACGGCAAAAAACATCCAACACCCTAAAAATAACAAACTGACACCCATCTTATACCTGTACTCCCCCCCCCCCCCCCTGTATACACCTGTACCCATCTTATACCTGTACTCCGCCCTGTATACACCTCTACCCATCTTATACCTGAATACACCTGTACCCATCTTATACCTGTACTCCCCCCTGTATACACCTGTACCCATCTTATACCTGTACTCCCCCCTGTATACACCTGTACCCATCTTATACCTGTACTCCCCCCCCCCCCCCCCTGTATACACCTGTACCCATCTTATACCTGTACCCCCCCTGTATACACCTGTACCCATCTTATACCTGTACTCCCCCCTGTATACACCTCTACCCATCTTATACCTGAATACACCTGTACCCATCTTATACCTGTACTCCCCCCTGTATACACCTGTACCCATCTTATACCTGTACTCCCCCCTGTATACACCTGTACCCATCTTATACCTGTACTCCCCCCCCCCCTGTATACACCTGTACCCATCTTATACCTGTACCCCCCCTGTATACACCTGTACCCATCTTATACCTGTACTCCCCCCCCCCCTGTATACACCTGTACCCATCTTATACCTGTACCCCCCCTGTATACACCTGTACCCATCTTATACCTGTACTCCCCCCTGTATACACCTGTACCCATATTATACCTGTACTCCCCCCTGTATACACCTGTACCCATATTATACCTGTACTCCCCCTGTATACACCTGTACCCATATTATACCTGTACTCCCCCTGTATACACCTGTACCCATATTATACCTGTACTCCCCCTGTATACACCTGTACCCATATTATACCTGTACTCACCCCTGTATACACCTGTACCCATCTTATACCTGTACTCCCCCCCTGTATACACCTGTACCCATCTTATACCTGTACCCCCCCTGTATACACCTGTACCCATCTTATACCTGTACTCCCCTCTGTATACACCTGTACCCATATTATACCTGTACTCCCCCTGTATACACCTGTACCCATATTATACCTGTACTCCCCCTGTATACACCTTTACCCATATTATACCTGTACTCCCCCCTGTATACACCTGTACCCATCTTATACCTGTACTCCCCCCCCCCCTGTATACACCTGTACCCATCTTATACCTGTACCCCCCCCTGTATACACCTGTACCCATCTTATACCTGTACTCCCCCCTGTATACACCTGTACCCATATTATACCTGTACTCCCCCTGTATACACCTGTACCCATATTATACCTGTACTCCCCCTGTATACACCTGTACCCATATTATACCTGTACTCCCCCCCCTGTATACACCTGTACCCATATTATACCTGTACTCCCCCCCCCCCCTGTATACACCTGTACCCATCTTATACGTGTACCCCCCCCTGTATACACCTGTACCCATCTTATACCTGCACTCCCCCCCCCCTGTATACACCTGCACTCCCCCCTGTATACACCTGTACCCATCTTATACCTGTACTCCCCCTGTATACACCTTTATCCATCTTATACCTGTACTCCCCCCTGTATACACCTGTACCCATCTTATACCTGTACTCCCCCTGTATACACCTGTACCCATATTATACCTGTACTCCCCCTGTATACACCTGTACCCATATTATACCTGTACTCCCCCCCCCCTGTATACACCTGTACTCCCCCCCCCCTGTATACACCTGTACCCATCTTATACGTGTACTCCCCCCTGTATACACCTGTACCCATCTTATACCTGTACTCCCCCCTGTATACACCTGTACCCATCTTATACCTGCACTCCCCCCCCTGTATACAACTGCACTCCCCCCTGTATACACCTGTACCCATCTTATACCTGTACTCCCCCTGTATACACCTTTATCCATCTTATACCTGTACTCCCCCCTGTATACACCTGTACCCATATTATACCTGCACTCCCCTCTGTATACACCTGTACTCCCCTTTGTATACACCTGAACCCATCTTATACCTGTACTTCCCCCCCCCCCCTGTATACACCTGTACTCCTCTTATACCTGTATCCCCCCCTGTATACACCTGTACTCCCCCCTGTATACACCTGTACCCATATTATACCTGTACTCCCCTCTGTATACACCTGAACCCATCTTATACCTGTACTCCCCCCCCCCCCCCCCCCCGTATACACCTGTACTCCTCTTATACCTGTATCCCCCCCTGTATACACCTGTACTCCCCCCTGTATACACCTGTACCCATATTATACCTGTACTCCCCCCCCCCCCCCGCCTTGTATACACCTGTACCCATCTTATACCTGTACTCCCCCCTGTATACACCTGTACCCATCTTATACCTGTACTCCCCCTGTATACACCTGTACCCATATTATACCTGTACTCCCCCCTGTATACACCTGTACCCATCTTATACCTGTACTCCCCCCCCCTGTATACACCTGTACCCATCTTATACCTGTACCCCCCCCTGTATACACCTGTACCCATCTTATACCTGTACTCCCCCTGTATACACCTGTACCCATATTATACCTGTACTCCCCCTGTATACACCTGTACCCATCTTATACCTGTACTCCCCCTGAATACACCTGTACCCATCTTATACCTGAATACACCTGTACCCATCTTATACCTGTACTCCCCCCTGAATACACCTGTACCCATCTTATACCTGTACTCCCCCCTGAATACACCTGTACCCATCTTATACCTGTACTCCCCCCTGTATACACCTGTACCCATCTTATACCTGTACTCCCCCCTGTATACACCTGTACTCCCCTCTGTATACACCTGTACTCCCCTCTGTATACACCTGTACTCCCCTCTGTATACACCTGTACTCCTCTTATACCTGTACTTCCCCCTGTATACACCTGTACCCATCTTATACCTGTACTCCCCCCTGTATACACCTGCGCTCCCTCTTATACCTGTACTCCCCCCTGTATACACCTGTACTCCTCTTATACCTGTACTTCCCTCTGTATACACCTGTACCCATCTTATACCTGTACTCCCCCCTGTATACACCTGTACCCATCTTATACCTCTACTCCCCCCCCCCCCGTATACACCTCTACCCATCTTATACCTGTACTCCCCCCTGAATACACCTGTACCCATCTTATACCTGTACTCCTCCCTGAATACACCTGTACCCATCTTATACCTGTACTCCCCCCCTGTATACACCTGTACCCATCTTATACCTGTACTCCCCCCTGTATACACCTGTACTCCCCTCTGTATACACCTGTACTCCTCTTATACCTGTACTTCCCCCTGTATACACCTGTACCCATCTTATACCTGTACTCCCCCCTGTATACACCTGCGCTCCCTCTTATACCTGTACTCCCCCCTGTATACACCTGTACTCCTCTTATACCTGTACTTCCCTCTGTATACACCTGTACCCATCTTATACCTGTACTCCCCCCTGTATACACCTGTACCCATCTTATACCTCTACTCCCCCCCCCCCGTATACACCTCTACCCATCTTATACCTGTACTCCCCCTGAATACACCTGTACCCATCTTATACCTGTACTCCCCCCTGAATACACCTGTACCCATCTTATACCTGTACTCCCCCCTGAATACACCTGTACCCATCTTATACCTGTACTCCCCCCTGTATACACCTGTACCCATCTTATACCTGTACTCCCCCCTGAATACACCTGTACCCATCTTATACCTGTACTCCCCTCTGTATACACCTGTACTCCTCTTATACCTGTACTCCCCCCTGTATACACCTGCGCTCCCTCTTATACCTGTACTCCCCCCTGTATACACCTGTACCCATCTTATACCTGTACTCCCCCCTGTATACACCTGTACTCCCCTCTGTATACACCTGTACTCCTCTTATACCTGTACTTCCCCCTGTATACACCTGTACCCATCTTATACCTGTACTCCCCCCTGTATACACCTGTACCCATCTTATACCTCTACCCCCCCCCCCCGTATACACCTCTACCCATCTTATACCTGTACTCCCCCTGAATACACCTGTACCCATCTTATACCTGTACTCCCCCCCTGAATACACCTGTACCCATCTTATACCTGTACTCCCCCCTGAATACACCTGTACCCATCTTATACCTGTACTCCCCCCTGAATACACCTGTACCCATCTTATACCTGTACTCCCCCCTGTATACACCTGTACCCATCTTATACCTGTACTCCCCCCTGTATACACCTGTACTCCCCTCTGTATACACCTGTACTCCTCTTATACCTGTACTTCCCCCTGTATACACCTGTACCCATCTTATACCTGTACTCCCCTCTGTATACACCTGTACTCCTCTTATACCTGTACTCCCCCCTGTATACACCTGTACTCCTCTTATACCTGTACTCCCCCCTGTATACACCTGTACTCCTCTTATGCCTGTACTTCCCTCTGTATACACCTGTACGCATCTTATACCTGTACTCCCCCCTGTATACACCTGCGCTCCCTCTTATACCTGTACTCCCCCCTGTATACACCTGTACTCCTCTTATACCTGTACTCCCCCCTGTATACACCTGCGCTCCCTCTTATACCTGCGCTCCCCCCCCCCCCCCTCACTCTTACACTTCTTGTCTTGATTTGCTGTTTGCTTCCCTTACCAGCTCGATGCCGGAGAGACTTGTGCCCTTCTGTGATGTCCGGCTGCCCGCCCCGGATTCCTCCTCGTGTGATATAACGGAGGGTAACAAGGTGGAGGTAGGACCCTGTATTGAGCGGGGGTAGAGATGGGGGGGGGGGGTGTATAAATCTTCTGACGAACTCCTTATTACAGGTGAATTCCCGGGCCAGTGATCAGGAGAGCTCCGGCTGGTGGCCGGCCCACGTTCGGATGGTGAAGGGAGATGTGAGTATGACTGTCACTTCTGATGCCACTTGTGGTCCGTGTTCTCACAGCGCCGATTCTTACACTCCCTCAGTTTTATGTGATAGAATATTACGTCTATGACTCGCCCTATAACGAGATCGTCAGCCGCGAGCGCCTGCGACTACCCAACCAGAACGAAGCCGCCACCCAACAGACCTTCTACCGATACAGCCTGCCTCTCCCCGAGGACGTCCGCGTCATGTGAGTACACCCGAACTTCTGCCAGCAGTCCTGGCGTGCCCGTGCTCCCCCCCCCCCCTTCTGCCAGCAGTCCTGGCGTGCCCGTGCTCCCCCCCCCCTGCCAGCAGTCCTGGCGCGCCGGCGCTCCCTCCCCCCTGCCAGCAGTCCTGGCGCGCCCGCGCTCCCTCCCCCCTGCCAGCAGTCCTGGCGCGCCCGCGCTCACCCCTGCTCCTTCTCTTTGTAGATCCGCCAGCCCGGATGCTCACAAGGAGTTTAAGAAGGTGGTCGCAGCCAATTGTGTGTTTCTAGACCGAACGGGATCTGAGCTCATTGTCCTGGTGAGACGGGTACACAGGATAAATGTCAGCGGACGGGGAGGGCTGAGGGGGCTGCACTGGGGTAACTGTTTATTATCAGTCCACAGACGACGCCATCATCAAGCGCTCAACTCTGCTGAGTGACATGCACATCCGCGCCCTCCGCAACAAGCTCCGGCTAATCGCCCAGAAAGAGGAGGCCACAAAGCAGCTGGAGGTGAGTGGATGCCAGGGCGAGCTATGATCCTGCCCCTCCCCCTGCAGGGTGATATATGTATATACAGAAGAGAGCTATGATCCCGCCCCTCCTCCTGTAGGGTGATAGCTCTCTTCTGTATATATCACCCTACAGGAGGAGGGGCAGGATCATAGCTCTCTTCTATATATATCACCCTGCAGGAGGAGGGGCAGGATCATAGCTCTCTTCTGTATATATGATCCTGCCCCTCCTCCTGCAGGGTGATATATACAGAAGAGAGCTATGATCCTGCACCTCCTCCTGCAGGGTGATATATATACAGAAGAGAGCTATGATCCTGCCCCTCCTCCTGCAGGGTGATGTATACAGAAGAGAGCTATGATCCTGCCCCTCCTCCTGCAGGGTGATATATACAGAAGAGAGCTATGATCCTGCCCCTCCTCCTGCAGGGTGATATATACAGAAGAGAGCTATGATCCTGCCCCTCCTCCTACAGGGTGATATTTATAAAAGAGAGCTATGATCCTGCCCCTCCTCCTGCAGGGTGATATATACAGAAGAGAGCTATGATCCTGCCCCTCCTCCTGCAGGGTGATATATACAGAAGAGAGCTATGATCTTGCCCCTCCTCCTGCAGGGTGATATATACAGAAGAGAGCTATGATCCTGCCCCTCCCCCTGCAGGGTGATATTTATAGAAGAGAGCTATGATCCTGCCCCTCCTCCTGCAGGGTGATATATACAGAAGAGAGCTATGATCCTGCCCCTCCTCCTGCAGGGTGATATATACAGAAGAGAGCTATGATCCTGCCCCTCCTCCTGCAGGGTGATATATATAGAAGAGAGCTATGATCCTGCCCCTCCTCCTGCAGGGTGATATATACAGAAGAGAGCTATGATCCTGCCCCTCCTCCTGCAGGGTGATATATACAGAAGAGAGCGATGATCCTGCCTCTCCTCCTGCAGGGTGATATATATAGAAGAGAGCTATGATCCTGCCCCTCCTCCTGCAGGGTTATATATACAGAAGAGATCTATGATCTTGCCCCTCCTCCTGCAGGGTGATATTTATAGATGAGAGCTATGATCCTGCTCCTCCTCCTGCAGGGTGATATATACAGAAGAGAGCTATGATCCTGCCCCTCCTCCTGTAGGGTGATATATACAGAAGAGAGCTATGATCCTGCCCCTCCTCCTGCAGGGTGATATATACAGAAGAGAGCTATGATCCTGCCTCTCCTCCTGCAGGGTGATATATACAGAAGAGAGCTATGATCCTGCCCCTCCTGCAGGGTGATATATACAGAAGAGAGCTATGATCCTGCCCCTCCTCCTGCAGGGTGATATATACAGAAGAGAGCTATGATCCTGCCCCTCCTCCTGCAGGGTGATATATATAGAAGAGAGCTATGATCCTGCCCCTCCTCCTGCAGGGTGATATATACAGAAGAGAGCTATGATCCTGCCCCTCCTCCTGCAGGGTGATATATACAGAAGAGAGCTATGATCCTGCCCCTCCTCCTGCAGGGTGATATATATAGAAGAGAGCTATGATCCTACCCCTCCTCCTGCAGGGTGATATATTCAGAAGAGAGCTATGATCCTGCCCCTCCTCCTGCAGGGTGATATATACAGAAGAGAGCTATGATCTTGCCCCTCCTCCTGCAGGGTGATATATACAGAAGAGAGCTATGATCCTGCCCCTCCCCCTGCAGGGTGATATTTATAGAAGAGAGCTATGATCCTGCACCTCCTCCTGCAGGGTGATATTTACAGAAGAGAGCTTTGATCCTGTCCCTCCCCCTGCAGGGTGATATTTATAGAAGAGAGCTATGATCCTGCACCTCCTCCTGCAGGGTGATATTTACAGAAGAGAGCTTTGATCCTGTCCCTCCTCCTGCAGGGTGATATTTATAGAAGAGAGCTATGATCCTGCACCTCCTCCTGCAGGGTGATATTTACAGAAGAGAGCTTTGATCCTGTCCCTCCTCCTGCAGGGTGATATATACAGAAGAGAGCTATGATCCTGCCACTCCTCCTGCAGGGTGATATATACAGAAGAGAGCTTTGATCCTGTCCCTCCTCCTGCAGGGTGATATATACAGAAGAGAGCTATGATCCTCCCCCTCCTGCAGGGTGATATATACAGAAGAGAGCTATGATCCTGCCCCTCCTCCTGCAGGGTGATATATACAGAAGAGAGCTATGATCCTGCCCCTCCTCCTGCAGGGTGATATATACAGAAGAGAGCTATGATCTTGCCCCTCCTCCTGCAGGGTGATATTTATAGAAGAGAGCTATGATCCTGCCCCTCCTCCTGCAGGGTGATATATACAGAAGAGAGCTATGATCCTGCACCTCCTGCAGGGTGATATATACAGAAGAGAGCTATGATCCTGGCCCTCCTCCTGCAGGGTGATATATACAGAAGAGAGCTATGATCCTGCCCCTCCTCCTGCAGGGTTATATATACAGAAGAGAGCTATGATCCTGCCTCTCCTCCTGCAGGGTGATATATATAGAAGAGAGCTATGATCCTGCCCCTCCTCCTGCAGGGTGATATATACAGAAGGGAGCTCTGATCCTGCCCCTCCTCCTGCAGGGTTATATATACAGAAGAGAGCTATGATCCTGCCCCTCCTCCTGCAGGGTGATATATATAGAAGAGAGCTATGATCCTGCTCCTCCCTCTGCAGGGTGATATATACAGAAGAGAGCTATGATCCTGCCCCTCATCCTGCAGGGTGATATATACAGAATAGAGCTATGATCCTGCCCCTCCTCCTGCAGGGTGATATATACAGAATAGAGCTATGATCCTACCCCTCCTCCTGCAGGGTGATATATTCAGAAGAGAGCTATGATCCTGCCCCTCCTCCTGCAGGGTGATATATACAGAAGAGAGCTATGATCTTGCCCCTCCTCCTGCAGGGTGATATTTATAGAAGAGAGCTATGATCCTGCACCTCCTCCTGCAGGGTGATATTTACAGAAGAGAGCTTTGATCCTGTCCCTCCTCCTGCAGGGTGATATATACAGAAGAGAGCTATGATCCTGCCCCTCCTCCTGCAGGGTGATATATACAGAAGAGAGCTTTGATCCTGTCCCTCCTCCTGCAGGGTGATATATACAGAAGAGAGCTATGATCTTGCCCCTCCTCCTGCAGGGTGATATTTATAGAAGAGAGCTATGATCCTGCCCCTCCTCCTGCAGGGTGATATATACAGAAGAGAGCTATGATCCTGCCCCTCCTCCTGCAGAGTGATATATACAGAAGAGAGCTATGATCCTGCCCCTCCTCCTGCAGGGTGATATATATAGAAGAGAGCTATGATCCTGCCCCTCCTCCTGCAGGGTGATATATACAGAAGAGAGCTATGATCCTGCCCCTCCTCCTGCAGGGTGATATATACAGAAGAGAGCTATGATCCTGCCCCTCCTCCTGCAGGGTGATATATATAGAAGAGAGCTATGATCCTACCCCTCCTCCTTCAGGGTGATATATTCAGAAGAGAGCTATGATCCTGCCCCTCCTCCTGCAGGGTGATATATACAGAAGAGAGCTATGATCTTGCCCCTCCTCCTGCAGGGTGATATATACAGAAGAGAGCTATGATCCTGCCCCTCCCCCTGCAGGGTGATATTTATAGAAGAGAGCTATGATCCTGCACCTCCTCCTGCAGGGTGATATTTACAGAAGAGAGCTTTGATCCTGTCCCTCCCCCTGCAGGGTGATATTTATAGAAGAGAGCTATGATCCTGCACCTCCTCCTGCAGGGTGATATTTACAGAAGAGAGCTTTGATCCTGTCCCTCCTCCTGCAGGGTGATATTTATAGAAGAGAGCTATGATCCTGCACCTCCTCCTGCAGGGTGATATTTACAGAAGAGAGCTTTGATCCTGTCCCTCCTCCTGCAGGGTGATATATACAGAAGAGAGCTATGATCCTGCCACTCCTCCTGCAGGGTGATATATACAGAAGAGAGCTTTGATCCTGTCCCTCCTCCTGCAGGGTGATATATACAGAAGAGAGCTATGATCCTCCCCCTCCTGCAGGGTGATATATACAGAAGAGAGCTATGATCCTGCCCCTCCTCCTGCAGGGTGATATATACAGAAGAGAGCTATGATCCTGCCCCTCCTCCTGCAGGGTGATATATACAGAAGAGAGCTATGATCTTGCCCCTCCTCCTGCAGGGTGATATTTATAGAAGAGAGCTATGATCCTGCCCCTCCTCCTGCAGGGTGATATATACAGAAGAGAGCTATGATCCTGCACCTCCTGCAGGGTGATATATACAGAAGAGAGCTATGATCCTGGCCCTCCTCCTGCAGGGTGATATATACAGAAGAGAGCTATGATCCTGCCCCTCCTCCTGCAGGGTTATATATACAGAAGAGAGCTATGATCCTGCCTCTCCTCCTGCAGGGTGATATATATAGAAGAGAGCTATGATCCTGCCCCTCCTCCTGCAGGGTGATATATACAGAAGGGAGCTCTGATCCTGCCCCTCCTCCTGCAGGGTTATATATACAGAAGAGAGCTATGATCCTGCCCCTCCTCCTGCAGGGTGATATATATAGAAGAGAGCTATGATCCTGCTCCTCCCTCTGCAGGGTGATATATACAGAAGAGAGCTATGATCCTGCCCCTCATCCTGCAGGGTGATATATACAGAATAGAGCTATGATCCTGCCCCTCCTCCTGCAGGGTGATATATACAGAATAGAGCTATGATCCTACCCCTCCTCCTGCAGGGTGATATATTCAGAAGAGAGCTATGATCCTGCCCCTCCTCCTGCAGGGTGATATATACAGAAGAGAGCTATGATCTTGCCCCTCCTCCTGCAGGGTGATATTTATAGAAGAGAGCTATGATCCTGCACCTCCTCCTGCAGGGTGATATTTACAGAAGAGAGCTTTGATCCTGTCCCTCCTCCTGCAGGGTGATATATACAGAAGAGAGCTATGATCCTGCCCCTCCTCCTGCAGGGTGATATATACAGAAGAGAGCTTTGATCCTGTCCCTCCTCCTGCAGGGTGATATATACAGAAGAGAGCTATGATCTTGCCCCTCCTCCTGCAGGGTGATATTTATAGAAGAGAGCTATGATCCTGCCCCTCCTCCTGCAGGGTGATATATACAGAAGAGAGCTATGATCCTGCACCTCCTGCAGGGTGATATATACAGAAGAGAGCTATGATCCTGCCCCTCCCCCTGCAGGGTGATATATACAGAAGAGAGCTATGATCCTGCCCCTCCTCCTGCAGGGTGATATATATACAGAAGAGAGCTATGATCCTGCCCCTCCTCCTGCAGGGTGATACATACAGAAGAGAGCTATGATCTTGCTCCTCCTCCTGCAGGGTGATATATACAGAAGAGAGCTCTGATCCTGCCTCTCCTCCTGCAGGGTGATATATACAGAAGAGAGCTATGATCCTGCCCCTCCTCCTGCAGGGTGATACATACAGAAGAGAGCTATGATCTTGCCCCTCCTCCTGCAGGGTGATATTTATAGAAGAGAGCTATGATCCTGCACCTCCTCCTGCAGGGTGATATTTACAGAAGAGAGCTTTGATCCTGTCCCTCCTCCTGCAGGGTGATACATACAGAAGAGAGCTATGATCTTGCCCCTCCTCCTGCAGGGTGATATTTATAGAAGAGAGCTATGATCCTGCACCTCCTCATGCAGGGTGATATTTACAGAAGAGAGCTTTGATCCTGTCCCTCCTCCTGCAGGGTGATATATACAGAAGAGAGCTATGATCCTGCCCCTCCTCCTGCAGGGTGATATATACAGAAGAGAGCTTTGATCCTGTCCCTCCTCCTGCAGGGTGATATATACAGAAGAGAGCTATGATCCTGCCCCTCCTGCAGGGTGATATATACAGAAGAGAGCTATGATCCTGCCCCTCCTCCTGCAGGGTGATACATACAGAAGAGAGCTATGATCCTGCACCTCCTGCAGGGTGATATATACAGAAGAGAGCTCTGATCCTGCCTCTCCTCCTGCAGGGTGATATATACAGAAGAGAGCTCTGATCCTGCCCCTCCTCCTGCAGGGTGATATATACAGAAGAGAGCTATGATCCTGCCCCTCCTCCTGCAGGGTTATATATTCAGAAGAGCTATGATCCTGCCCCTTTTCATGCAGGGTGATATTTATAGAAGAGAGCTATGATCCTGCCCCTCCTCCTGCAGGGTGATATATACAGAAGAGAGCTATGATCCTGCCCCTCCTCCTGCAGAGTGATATATACAGAAGAGAGCTATGATCCTGCCCCTCCTCCTGCAGGGTGATATATACAGAAGAGAGCTATGATCCTGCCCCTCCTCCTGCAGGGTGATATATACAGAAGAGAGCTATGATCCTGCCCCTCCTCCTGCAGGGTGATACATACAGAAGAGAGCTATGATCCTGCCCCTCCTCCTGCAGGGTGATACATACAGAAGAGATCTATGATCCTGCCCCTCCCCCTGCAGGGTGATATTTATAGAAGAGAGCTATGATCCTGCACCTCCTCCTGCAGGGTGATATATACAGAAGAGAGCTATGATCCTGCCCCTCCTCCTTCAGGGTGATATATACAAAAGAGAGCTATGATCCTGCCTCTCCTGCAGGGTTATATATATACAGAAGAGAGCTATGATCCTGCCCCTCCTTCTGCAGGGTGATATATATACAGAAGAGAGCTACAATCCTGCCCCTCCTCCTGCAGGGTGATATATACAGAAGAGAGCTATCATCCTGCCCCTCCTCCTGCAGGGTGATATATACAGAAGAGAGCTATGATCCTGCCCCTCCTCCTGCAGGGTGATATATATACAGAAGAGTTCTATGATCCTGCCCCTCCTCCTGCAGGGTGATATATACAGAAGAGAGCTATGATCTTGCCCCTTCTCCTGCAGGGTGACACATATAGATGAGATCTATGTGCCTGCCCCTCCTCCTGCAGGGTGATGTATACAGAAGAGAGCTATGATCCTGCTCCTCCTCCTGCAGGGTGATATATACAGAAGAGAGCTATGATCCTGCTCCTCCTCCTGCAGGGTGATATATATAGAAGAGAGCTATGATCCTGCCCCTCCTCCTGCAGGGTGATATATACAGAAGAGAGCTATGATACTGCCCCTGCAGGGTGATATATACAGAAGAGAGCTATGATCCTGCCCCTCCCCCTGCAGGGTGATATATACAGAAGAGAGCTCTGATCCTGCCCCTCCTCCTGCAGGGTGACATACAGGGCGTCACAGTGACATGTTGTGTATTGCAGGTTAGTAAACAGTTGGCGGTGGCGTACCGGGAGGAGTTCCAGGTTCGGGAGGATCTCATCGGATTGGCAATAGGTGCGCACGGCGTCAACATTCAGCAAGCTCGGAAGGTCGCGGGGGTGACGGCGGTGGAGCTGGATGAGGAGACCTTCACGTTCCGGGTGTTTGGAGAGGTAATTAGTGACCAGCGATCTGAGCGGTGTCCTGTGTCCTGACCGGTGCTGTAATGTTTTCTCTCCTCCACAGTGTCAGGAAGCCGTGCGCAGGGCTCGGGGGTATCTGGAGTTTACAGAGGGCTCAATGGAGGTTCCGCGCCCTCTAGTGGGTGAGTGGCCCGTGATTTACCGAACAAGCGCTGGGGGTGTGACACTGACCCGACTCTGGTTTAAGACTGGAAAATGGTCCGGCTCTTTGAGGAAGAGCCTGGATTGCGCTGATGTAAATGTGAGGGGGGAGTCTGGTCTGTGTCCCCCTGATGTGAATGTGAGGGGGAGAGTCTTGTTTGTGTCCCCCCTGTTCTGATGTGAATGTGAGGGGGAGAGTCTGGTCTGTGTCCCCCTGTTCTGATGTGAATGTGAGGGGGAGAGTCTGGTCTGTGTCCCCCTGATGTGAATGTGAGGGGGGAGTCTGGTCTGTGTCCCCCTGCTCTGATGTGAATGTGAGGGGAGAGTCTGGTCTGTGTCCCCCTGCTCTGATGTGAATGTGAGGGGAGAGTCTGGTCTGTGTCCCTCTGCTCTAATGTGAGCGGGGAGTCTGGTCTGTGTCCCCCTGCTCTGATGTGAATGTGAGGGGGAGTCTGGTCTGTGTCCCCCTGCTCTGATGTGAATGTGAGGAGGGAGTGGTCTGTGTTCCCCTGCTCTGATGTGAATGTGAGTGGAGAGTCTGGTCGGTGTCCCCCTGTTCTGATGTGAATGTGAGGGGAGAGTCTGGTTTGTGTCCCCCTGTTCTGATGTGAATGTGTGGGGGAGAGTCTGGTCTGTGTCCCCCTGATGTGAATGTGAATGTGAGGGGGAGTCTGGTCTGTGTCCCCCTGCTCTGATGTGAATGTGAGGGGGGAGTCTGGTCTGTGTCCCCCTGTTCTGATGTGAATGTGAGGGGGAAGTCGGATCTGTGTCCCCCTGATGTGAATGTGAGGGGGGAGTCTGGTCTCTGTCCCCCTGATGTGAATGTGAGGGGGGAGTCTGGTCTGTGTCCCCCTGCTCTGATGTGAATGTGAGGGGGGAGTCTGGTCTGTGTCCCCCTGATGTGAATGTGAGGGGGGAGTCTGGTCTGTGTCCCCCTGCTCTGATGTGAGGGGGAGTCTGGTCTGTGTCCCCCTGCTCTGATGTGAATGTGAGGAGGGAGTGGTCTGTGTTCCCCTGCTCTGATGTGAATGTGAGTGGAGAGTCTGGTTTGTGTCCCCCTGTTCTGATGTGAATGTGAGGGGGAGAGTCTGCTCTGTGTCCCCCTGCTCTGATGTGAATGTGAGGGGAGAGTCTGGACTGTGTCCCCCTGTTCTGATGTGAATGTGAGGGGGAGTCTGGTCTCTGTCCTCCTGTTCTGATGTGAATGTGAGGGGAGAGTCTGGTCTGTGTTCTGATGTGAAGGGGGAGTCTGGTCTGTGTCCCCCTGTTCTGATGTGAATATGAGTGGAGAGTCTGGTTTGTGTCCCCCTGTTCTGATGTGAATGTGAGGGGGAGAGTCTGGTCTGTGTCCCCCTGTTCTGATGTGAATGTGAGGGGGAAGTCGGATCTGTGTCCCCCTGATGTGAATGTGAGGGGGAGAGTCTGGTCTGTGTCCCCTGATGTGAATGTGAGGGGGGAGTCTGGTCTGTGTCCCCCTGCTCTGATGTGAATGTGAGGGGAGAGTCTGGTCTGTGTCCCCCTGCTCTGATGTGAATGTGAGGGGAGAGTCTGGTCTGTGTCCCTCTGCTCTAATGTGAGCGGGGAGTCTGGTCTGTGTCCCCCTGCTCTGATGTGAATGTGAGGGGGAGTCTGGTCTGTGTCCCCCTGCTCTGATGTGAATGTGAGGAGGGAGTGGTCTGTGTTCCCCTGCTCTGATGTGAATGTGAGTGGAGAGTCTGGTCGGTGTCCCCCTGTTCCGATGTGAATGTGAGGGGAGAGTCTGGTTTGTGTCCCCCTGTTCTGATGTGAATGTGAGGGGGAGAGTCTGGTCTGTGTCCCCCTGCTCTGCTCTGATGTGAATGTGAGGGGGGAGTCTGGTCGGTGTCCCCCTGTTCTGATGTGAATGTGAGGGGGAGAGCCTGGTCTGTGTCCCCCTGCTCTGATGTGAATGTGAGGGGGAGTCTGGTCTGTGTCCCCCTGCTCTGATGTGAATGTGAGGGGGAGTCTGGTCTGTGTCCCCCTGCTCTGATGTGAATGTGAGGGGGAGTCTGGTCTGTGTCCCCCTGCTCTGATGTGAATGTGAGGGGGAGTCTGGTCTGTGTCCCCCTGCTCTGATGTGAATGTGAGGGGGGAGTCTGGTCTGTGTCCCCCTACTCTGATGTGAATGTGAGGGGGTAGTCTGGTCGGTGTCCCTCTGCTCATGAGGCCGGGTGGTCCAGTCTACTCATATTTTCGGTGCTTCAACTTTTGCGCAGGTAAGGTGATCGGGAAGAACGGCAGCGTCATCCAGGAGATTGTGGATAAATCTGGGATTGTCCGGGTCAGAGTGGAGGCGGAAGGAGAAAAGAATGAGCAGAAGGAGGTAATGGGGTGGTGGTCTCCTCCCAGGGTCCTCCACTGGTGTTTTTAAGAAGCTCTGCCCCCTGGTGGTGAGGCGGTCATTGCCTTACATACACCAGCTGGATAAGGTGGGGAACACCCGGGGGACATCGGTACCCTAAGGATCTGCTGTAGGGGGTTCACCATGGTCTCCTTCTCTTCCAGGGGTCGGTGCCGTTCGTGTTTGTGGGTACGCAGGACAGTATCAGCAACGCTCTGGCCCTTCTGGAATATCAGATCTCGTACCTTCAGGTCTGTGTCTCTCCTCCTGCCCCCATGAACCCCCGTACCGTGTGCCCCCCGCCTCATTCCGTATCTTCCACCAGGATCTGGACCAGCTGAGGATGGAACGTCTTCATATTGAGGACCAGCTGAAGAGCGTCGGAGGGTTGAGGACGATGCCGCCCAGAACTGAGAAGGACAAAGGACCAGCACAGACGAATGGCACGTCTCACAATGTCCCCAACCACACAACGGGATCGGGGAACGGTGAGACCAGTGTATGACGCCCATCATCCCCAGGGCTCGCTCAGGGCTGGCTGTGTGATGATTCTCCTCCCTGTCTCCTCAGATAACAAATACAAGACGCCGCACAGGAGCCACAAGCCTCTAGACTCCGAGGACCAGTCCACCCAACCTCCACCCCAAGAAACAGGTAAGAGCGGGGGAGTCAGGGGGACACCCCTATAATGTGATCAGCCGGCTTCTACGGGGGGCCCTGGACGTGTAGCAGAACTCCGCTTCGTGGCAGTGATGAGGGGGAGGGGTCCTAGGAGAACGGGATTTACATAAGGATCTTCTCTACTGCAGATCAAGAGTCTAAAACCGATTCCCCATTAATAAAGCGAGAGCCCCGAAGACGCACGAGAGGAAGTAACATGAAGGTAAGAACGGGGGAGGGGACCCTATAACTTATAGGAATCCTGTGTGACCCTATTATCTCCTCATCATCAGAGCCGTCACTGACCCTATAACTTATAGGAATCCTGTGTGACCCTATTATCTCCTCATCAGAGCCGTCACTGACCCTATAACTTATAGGATTCCTGTGTGACCCTATTATCCCCTCATCAGAGCCGTCACTGACCCTATAACTTATAGGAATCCTGCGTGACCCTATTATCTCATCATCAGAGCCGTCACTGACCCTATAACTTATAGGAATCCTGTGTGTGACCCTATTATCTCATCATCAGAGCAGCCACTGACCCTATAACTTATAGGAATCCTGTGTGTGACCCTATTATCTCCTCATCAGAGCAGTCACTGACCCTATAACTTATAGGAATCCTGCGTGACCCTATTATCTCCTCATCAGAGCCGTCACTGACCCTATAACTTATAGGAATCCTGTGTGACCCTATTATCTCCTCATCAGAGCCGTCACTGACCCTATAACTTATAGGAATCCTGTGTGACCCTATTATCTCCTCATCAGAGCAGTCACTGACCCTATAACTTATAGGAATCCTGTGTGACCCTATTATTTCTCTCTCTTCTGTAGGAGACGGTCGGATGACGGGTGAAGATTTGTGTTTTCTGGACGCAGTTTTCGCTCGGTGACCGCTCTGTTTGGCGCTCTCTGTATTATAGTGTGTCCATCCTGTATCTATAAATAAACTGTGAATTATGACCCGACGTCACGTGTCTCATTTACTGCCGACAGTCATTGGCTCAGGGGGCCCCGTCCTGGATCTTACATCTGTCCACATCAATGAGAGGGGTCCCGGAGCTGCCCTGTAGATCTAAACACAGCGCCATGGTCACATGATTATTGCTGCTATCATGTGATTGGCCCATAAGCCATGATTAGCCAATAGCATGAGACACCTGGCAGTGTGGTAACTGAGAATTACACCCAGTATACAGGACAGGAGAAGTGGTACTGTGCAGTGTATATATGCAGAATAATACAGATACTGAGAATTACACCCAGTATACAGGACAGGAGAAGTGGTACTGTGCAGTGTATATATACAGAATAATACAGATACTGAGAATTACACCCAGTATACAGGACAGGAGAAGTGGTACTGTGCAGTGTATATATACAGAATAATACAGATACTGAGAATTACACCCAGTATACAGGACAGGAGAAGTGGTACTGTGCAGTGTATATATATACAGAATAATACAGATACTGAGAATTACACCCAGTATACAGGACAGGAGAAGTGGTACTGTGCAGTGTATATATATATACAGAATAATACAGATACTGAGAATTACACCCAGTATACAGGACAGGAGAAGTGGTACTGTGCAGTGTAATATATACAGAATAATACAGATACTGAGAATTACACCCAGTATACAGGACAGGGTAGTGGTACTGTGCAGTGTCCATATATACAGAATAATACAGATACTGAGAATTACACCCAGTATACAGGACAGGAGAAGTGGTACTGTGCAGTGTCCATATATACAGAATAATACAGATACTGAGAATTACACCCAGTATACAGGACAGGAGAAGTGGTACTGTGCAGTGTATATATACAGAATAATACAGATACTGAGAATTACACCCAGTATACAGGACAGGGAAGTGGTACTGTGCAGTGTATATATATATATATATACAGAATAATACAGGTACTGAGAATTACACCCAGTATACAGGACAGGAGGAGTGGTACTGTGCAGTATATATACAGATACTGAGAATTACACCCAGTATACAGGACAGGAGAAGTGGTACTGTACAGTGTGTATATATATATATACACAGAATAATACAGATACTGAGAATTACACCCAGTATACAGGACAGGGGAAGTGGTACTGTGCAGTGTATATATATACAGAATAATACAGATACTGAGAATTACACCCAGTATACAGGACAGGAGAAGTGGTACTGTGCAGTGTGTGTATATATATATATATATACAGAATAATACAGATACTGAGAATTACACCCAGTATACAGGACAGGAGGAGCGGGTGTGTGCTGTCTGTGTGTTGGAGGAAGCTCTTTCCGGGTGTCGGCTCTTTCCTCTCCAGGGAGAGAGTTTGCTGCTTGGGATGAGAGGAAGTTCTTCCCAGCCAAGTGCTTCTCAGCCTCCTGTTACCCGGTCTAGGCCGGCGGGTAGCGGGAGCGTTCAGCAACCGGCCGAAGTTGTGGGGGTGAGAAGATCTAGTCGGGGTCACAGCGATGTGGCCCCGATCCTGCCCCCGCCTGAAACCAGGACAGAAAGCCAGGAAAGCCGCAAGGTTCCTAGTGTTGCAGCCAGCAGGATCGCTCCTGGAGATGTGCAGCAGAGCATGCATGATGGTGTGGAGGCAGATTGGGGTGAACTACGTGCCACGGAGTCAACAACCACCTTTAGCTCCCGTGTTGCGGAGTGCCTCCGTGGGTATGAGGACGCCGGGAAGGCCATTCGGAAGCTCCAGGAGGAGCTGAAAGCAGCCCGGGTTCGGTCGCACGTCACTTCTGGAGCAAAGAGGTTGGTAGTAATGGCGACTATCAGGGATCTCAAATCTGAGGTGGGTGCCCTGAAAGAAAAACGCAAGTTTATTTTGGAGAATAGTGGACCTTTCAAGGAGAAACTCCTTAATGATGATCGGTTCCGGGCAATGAAGGGTGTCTGTGACCCTGGAAAGCAGACGGATGATGAGGGTGAGGAGATGTGTCCGGGTGCGTCTGGTCAGCGGAGTACGTGCAGCGAGCTGCCTGCAGAGCAAGTGGCTTTACCCATGGACTCCAGCTCAGCTGGTGAGGGGGACACCTGTGACCAGGACATCAGCAGCAGCAATTCAGGTGGGAGGCTGATGGCAGAAATACGGCAGCTCCAGTCTCCGGTGAGCCTTGCGCATTTTTCTTTTGGCGTGGACTTGGGTCCAGAGGAGAAAGATAATGCCAAGCGCACAGCAAAGCGCAAAGCCCGGCGGCGACTAAAATCCAGAAAGGCTGGAAAAATCGTGGAGGAGGTCAGTTTTAAGTTTGTTCCCCACCCAGTGCTACCCCAGCTGGCCGCAGGGTCAGCTCGCTGCACAAGCCCCGTGATCCAGCCTAGCCCGGGCCCTGAAGTGGGTCCGGTGCAGGAAAGCGGGGAGATTAATGATGGCGTGATAATGGAGGCTAATGTCCCTGCTTGTCGTAGTAGCGGTGGCGTTTTTGGTGGCGTTTTTAAGGCGTCAATAGCGCCAGATAATGTTGGTGGCCCAGCGTTGGGTGCAGAACAAAGCTCTGGTGCTCAGGTTTCCTCTTCAGTAATGGGGGGCGGCTCGACACCAGAGCTGGCAGCGAATATTCCAGTGTCCCTGGAACCCGTTGGTGCTACTGAGCGGCGGCAGCATGAAGGGGCTGCTGGGACTGACGGCACGGTTGAATGTTCCCCCAAGCTTGCGGTCATTGGGTCCGGTGGCGCAGTCACTAGTATTCCTTTGGTGGCTGCGTCACATGAATCCCCAGCCCGGGAGCCAGCTTTGCCAGGGGTGAGGGCGAGTCTGGGCATTGCTGGCTCTAAGAAGGAAGGATTGTGTCAAGTAAATAAATGTCACGCTAATGAGGTTGAGGGGAAACCTGATGACACCGAGGCGATAACATCCGGCCCAAAAACACTTTTTACTGCTGGTCCAGAGGGTGAGGGTATGAATGGTGCCGGTACAAGTGGTGTTAATAATGGTGAGGGTATGAATGGTGTTGGTACGAGTGCTGTTAATAATGGTGAGGGTATGAATGGTGCCGGTATGAGTGATATTGATAATGGTCCCTCTCCTTTGTCTGGGGCCGGGGTGAGTGGTGGGAATGTTACTGCCAGGGGTATGAGGTCTAGTGAGGCCGGTCCATCTGCCCCCCCAGGGGTGACTACTCGCAGTTATGCCAGTGTCACTGCTGGGGCCTCCTCCTCATCTTCAGGCTCTGGGGACGGTATTTTACAGCGGCGCCTCCTGGAGGCCCTTAAAAAGGGTGAGAGAACAATAATGGTAGAGGGCCGGTCGGTTGATCTGTCCTTCTGGATAGACAGGCATGGCCTGACTGCTTTCCGAGAAGAAAGGGAAGGGGAAACTGTGTGGACCCTTCCGACAGCCGGGCCTGGGGGGGCTCGTAGGAATATTGTTCGTCTTCGCTGGAGAGGCAATGATACGTGCCCACCTAGGGCAAAAATAGTTGAGCTTCTCTTGAAGATGAATTTCAGGGCGATCGACATCTTTGCCCTGATACATCCCTATGGCACCCCAGTATTTGACATCAGCTTTGTTCGGCCGGAGGGCCTGGAGCTCTTTTGGTCAAATTATGAGCTGGTGAAGAATGAGCCCGGCTGGCGAGACTTCGCTGTACAAGCGTTGTCTCGTCAGAGCGAAATCAAGAAGGTGACCGTCCTAACTTGCAATGAGTGTCTTTCTTGTATGGACATTATGACCTGGCTCAGCAGGTACGGGGAGGTAACGGAGGTCCCCAAAAAAAACAGGGATGAATTTGGCATCTGGTCAGGGGCCTGGACCTTTATGGTTAAATTAAAGCGTTCAGGAAGTACTGTCACCCACATCCCTTCCTCAGCCTTTTTAGGAAGGGACCGAATCCTGGCCTTTTACCAGGGGCAGCCGAAGCTCTGCCACAGGTGTGGTGACCCCACGCACTTCAGTGCCCACTGCAGAGTGCAGAAGTGTGCGTTGTGCGGGGGGATAGGTCATCTTGCCGCATCCTGTGGGGATATTCGGTGTCATCTGTGTGGGGATCTAGGTCACCCATTCAGTCGCTGCCCTCGTTCCTTTGCCAACGCCATGGCGGGCCCAGCGGGAGAAAGCCGAGAGGTTGCTCCTGCCGTGGTTGGCACTGGTGGAGGTGAAGGGGCTGAGGGGCCAGGGAAGAAAGGCAAGTCACCCTCCAAGTTAAGGCGATTGGAGAACCGTCGAAGGAGTAGGGAGCTCGGGGAGCCCCAGGCAACTGGGGTAACCCTTGGCCCTGCTCCGGGGGCGAGTGTCATTGCTACTGAGGCCCTGGGGGAACAGGACTTGAATGAAGAGGTCAGGAGGTTGGAGAGGGAGGAGGAAGCCGCTTCTTCATGTTCCTCGCTATATGAAAGTATGGATGAGGACAGTAGACGGTGGCTAGATGAAAAGCGCAAGCAGGGTGCTAAAAAGAAAAAAAAGGGAGATAAGAAATCTTCTCCTCCCCTGGTCCAGGTGCCTAAGGAAAGCCCAACCGACTCACCTCTTGTTGTTCTCTCAAACCCTCAGGGACATCTCCTCTTCAGATGAGGAGTGTGGGGGCGAGGATGTGGCGAAGGTGACGAGGGGGTCTGTGGGGGGCGTCCAGCTTCTTGCCTCAGGGCATGCGGAACCCTCAGGGAGAAGCGCTGTCCCGGAGCCTGGAGGTGAGGTTGATAGTGGTGCTGGTGAGGAGGTGGAGGAAGGGAAGGATATGGACACATCAGCATCCCTCAAAAGGGCCCTCGGCTCTTCATCAGACAGTGATAAAAACCAGGGGAAGGGCAAGGGGAAGGGGAAAAAGGTCATCTAATTCAATCACCCAGGATGGCGGCACCCACCCCGTTGACGCTGGCATCTATTAATGTCGCCAGCATTAAATCTGACAAGGCTAGATTTGCGGCCTTTGATTTTCTCGGCCGAATTGAGGCCGACATTTTATTTTTGCAAGAGACCAGGCTGACAGACTTGGCAGCCATACATAAAGCGAAAAAGGAGTGGAGGCGTGGACCATCTTATTGGTCTCTTGCGGCCGAGCCGGGTAGCGGGGTGGCGGTTCTTTTCACCGCATCGGTAGAATGCAGACGGGTTATTGAATTAGAAATGGGGAGGTGCCTGATCTTGGATGTCCTCATGAAGGGACAGGAGCTCAGGCTCATTAACATCTATGGTCCCCAAACCAGCTGGGACCGGAAAAGTCTCTTTATGAGGATCAAGCCCTATCTTTTTACGAGTCGGCAGGTGGTCTTTGGAGGGGACTTCAATGCTGCCACGAGGTCCCAAGATAGGGGAGGTTCCAGAGACAGGCTGACTTATGACTGTGTGGCCCTAAATAGGATAGCTAGTGAGGCTCGCCTGGTGGATGTCCACATCCGGCACACCCCAGGCCACGCGGGATTCACCTTTTATCGAGGTAGTTGTAGGTCTAGAATAGATAGGTTTTATTTAAAGGAGGATGCCATCTCTTCGGCAGTGTCCGTCGTTGAGGTGGAGTTTTCCGACCACTGTTTAATTTTATTTTCTCTGAATGTTGCAGAGACCCCCCGGATGGGAAGAGGCTTTTGGAGGCTCAATTCGTCTCTCTTGGAAGAAGCGGAGATAAGACGGTCCTTTGAGGATTTCTTTCAGAGCCAGGTACCATTACTGGATCTTTGTAGCAGTAAGTCGGAGTGGTGGGAGATGTTCAAAAAAAGGGTGGCGAGTTTCTTCCGCCAGCTCTCGAGCCTCAGGAGCCTGGACAGGTACCGCCTGTATCAGGGCCTGAGGAGGAAACTCGAGCATCTTGTCTCGACTGGAGGTGACCGCGAGGACATCTCCAGAGTGAAATCTTTGCTTAAGAGTTGCCAGTATGATAGACACGCATCTTTAGTTTTTGAGAGGGATTTTGGGAAGTACCGCTCGCCCGACCCCTACAAGAACTGCAAGATGTCAGTAAATAGTAAAGTGGTTTCAGGACTGATGGACAGTACAGGATCCCTGAAAAGGTCCAGATCAGGGATCTTGGAGGTCGTCAGATCCTTTTACTCGCACCTCTTGGGAAAGATGGATCTTGATCGGGATGCAATGTCGGCTTTCCTGGCTGAAACTGTCCCCGAACCAGGAGTAGACCCCTCTCTTGGTGCCTTGGCAGAGGCGATCAGGGAAGAGGAAGTGAGACTGGCGATTGAAGGGCTTGCACTCAAGAAGTCGCCGGGTCCAGATGGCTTAACGTCTGAATTTTACAAGACCTTTAAGGAGATTTTAGTTCCCCTGTTGACTGAGGTGTTGAATGAGTGTCTTTCCTCGGGCACTTTGCCGAAGTCAATGAGGAGGTCGGCCCTGATCATCCTGTCAAAGGGTAAAGACCCATCGCACATTGAGAATTGGCGTCCCATAGCGCTACTCAATGTGGACAGAAAGGTTCTGGCAAAGGTGCTGTTTAATCGGCTGGTGAAATTTGCACCCCGGCTCCTTTCGGGGGCTCAGCATTGCTCTGTTCCAGGCCGCAGCACGTTTAGCGCTGTACTCGGTGTCCGAGAGGCAGTGGAGCAGAGTAGGGCGGGCCGTTGGAAGGGGTACTTGCTGTCCTTGGATCAGGCAAAAGCGTTTGATCGGGTTGATCACGAGTATCTCTGGTCGGTCCTTCTGAGGTATGGTCTGCCGGGGGGGTTTGTTGATTGGCTTAAGATCTTGTATGCAGGGGCAGAGAGTTTTCCGCTTGTGAACGGTTGGATTGGCCGCTCTTTTGAGGTTGGGTCTGGGGTTCGCCAGGGTTGCCCGCTGAGCCCGCTTTTATACGTGTTCGCGATTGACCCCTTCCTTAGGAGGGTAGATCGTGGACCGTTGGTGGGAGTCAGCATGGACTTGGCAGCCTCGGAAGCCACTCTGAGAGTGGTGGCGTATGCGGATGACGTCACCGTCTTTGTGTCCTCGAGAGGGGAGGCAGAGTGGGTGATGTCTGAAGTTGACCGCTACTCGGAGGCATCCGGGTCCATGATCAACCAGGATAAGTGTAAGAGTCTCTGGCTGGGAGGGGGAGATCCTACCTTTGATCTCTCGGACACTCTTCCAGGGCCTCAGGAGTTTGTAAAAATTCTCGGCATCGAATTTGGCCAGGGGGATTACCCCAAACAAAATTGGGACAGCAGGCTAAAGATCGCCGCTCAGAAGGTCGACCAGTGGAAGGGTTGGTCTTTGACCCTCAGAGAAAGGGTCAACTTGATCAAAACTTACCTGCTCCCTTTGTTAATCTATTTGGGCAGTGTCTGCATCTTGCCAGAACCTCTCTGGACTCGGGTCTACAGCTTGTTCTTCCAGATGTTATGGGGGAATAAGCTGAACCTAGTCAAGAGGGAGGTGACATACCGTACGAGGAGACTAGGGGGGTTGTGTATGGTCAACCCTGTGGTATTCCTGGTTAATACCTTTGTAAAGATCAACATGTCAAACCTCTGGCAAGAGAGGGCTCCTCCGTGGGTAGTCTCCTGCAGGGGGTGGTTTCGGCCTTTCTTCCAGGAATGGGAGACAGGAGGGCAAGTGAAGGACCTTCGCACGCCGCATGGGCATCTTCCGGCTTACGCTACCGTGGTTCTGAAAACAATTCGCCGGTGGGGTCTGGGGATGTGGGAGATCAGGACTCTGTCAAGGAGGCTCCTTGACAACAGGGTTCTGTTGACCCATTTCCAGAAGCCCCTGGCGCTCAGGGACTGCCCAAGTCGGGATCTGGAGGTTGGTTTGAGGGTTTTAAATTCTAGTAGGATCCCTTTAAAGTTTTGGGACTTGGCTTGGCGTTGCTTCCATGGGAAACTGTATGTGAGGGACAACTTGAAACACAGGAACCCTGAGGAAAGGGGTTGTCCCCGGGAGGAGTGTGGCGGCGTGCTGGAAAGCATGGAGCACTTCCTGCTTCATTGTCCCCTCAATACAGGGGTCTACAGCAGGGTGGGTGCCTCCATTGGTTGGCCTGGTCTGACCGGTCTCTCCTATGCGGAATGGGCCTATGGAACATTCAGACACCTGGGTGGTCGAGATCGGGGCACTTTATTCTTAGTCAGCTTAGCGGTCAGGTACGGCACGTGGAACGCACGGTGTTTTGTATCAACCAGACAAAAAACCCTCCCGGAGGAAGAGGTGGTGAGGAACATTCTCGGTGACCTGGGGAAGGTTCGTTCTTTGGAGTTCGAGAGACTGGGCACGAGTAGGGCCTCCATGCTTTGGAGGGGTTTTTCCTTCAGCGTGCCCTAGTCTAGTCGTCTCTATTCCTGGTGGGGGGCTAATGCTGTCACTGTAGCTTTTTGTTTTCTTTATAGTTGATGACGGATATAGGGCTTGCAGGTACCGAACCAGGGCCTTGTGGGTAGGATTTGTTAAGGATGTGTTATGTGTTATGTCAGGTAATGTATGCCATTGTACAGGCTGAGTCTTTACTTACTATATCTTGTAGAGTGTAGTATTTTTGTATAGATGTGAGGGGGTTAGGTGTTAGGTGGGGAGGGGGGAAAGGGGGGGAGGGGTGGTACAAATAATAAGAAAAAGCCGGGCCCGATCAAAGAGACATTGAAGGATGGACGATGGTGTCGGTCGGAGCTTAAAGGTACGGACTTTGGACTAGACATTGGTCTTGAATTGGGTATAATGTAGATATTATATATATATGTATGTTCAGTATTGTTTTGTATATATTGTATATATTGGTTACTAATTGGTATTCATATTGCGGATTTGTGGTTAAGAAAAAGGGTGGAGGGGAAAAAAAAAAAAAATAAAAAATTTAAAAATGTAAAAAAAAAAAAAAAAAAATTCAAAATTATAAAAAAAAAAAAAAGGGGGGGTTATTTGCCAATTAGGCACATCTTCTGTTTTCTCATGTAGGAATTTCTCATTTTCCTTGGTTAATATAATTTGATGGGCACATGGACCGGTTAGGGTCAGTTTTTGGTTTTATTGTGGTTTAACAATTTTATTTATTTTTTAGACTGTTACTGATTTTGTTCTTTTGAGGCGTCTGGATTGATTTGTGACTATGAGTTTTGTGTATTTGTATTTATACTGATGGGAGTGACGTGTGGATGATGAGAGTGATGTGTGGATGATGTGAGTTATAATACTACAGAAGACTGAGTGCTGGTAGGAATGTGATCTGGACCAGAGAGGAGGCGGCCGAGATTCATAATGTGTTTATAACTTGTTCAGTTTGTGTTGGTTTATGACCCGTGTATTGTATGTGCGGATTTATGGCATGTGTATGTTTGTTAACATTTATTAAAAAGATGAGAAGTGGTACTGTGCAGTGTCCATATATACAGAATAATACAGATACTGAGAATTACACCCAGTATACAGGACAGGAGAAGTGGTACTGTGCAGTGTATATATAGAATAATACAGATACTGAGAATTACACCCAGTATACAGGACAGGAGAAGTGGTACTGTGCAGTGTCCATATATACAGAATAATACAGATACTGAGAATTACACCCAGTATACAGGACAGGAGAAGTGGTACTGTGCAGTGTATATATATATATACACAGAATAACACAGATACTGAGAATTACACCCAGTATACAGGACAGGAGAAGTGGTACTGTGCAGTGTAATATATACAGAATAATACAGATACTGAGAATTACACCCAGTATACAGGACAGGAGAAGTGGTACTGTGCAGTGTATATACAGAATAATACAGATACTGAGAATTACACCCAGTATACAGGACAGGAGAAGTGGTACTGTGCAGTGTCCATATATACAGAATAATACAGATACTGAGAATTACACCCAGTATACAGGACAGGAGAAGTGGTCCCGTGCAGTGTATATATATACAGAATAATACAGATACTGAGAATTACACCCAGTATACAGGACAGGAGAAGTGGTACTGTGCAGTGTATATATATATATACACACAGAATAATACAGATACTGAGAATTACACCCAGTATACAGGACAGGAGAAGTGGTACTGTGCAGCGTATATATATACAGAATAATACAGATACTGAGAATTACACCCAGTATACAGGACAGGAGAAGTCGTACTGTGCAATGTATATATATATATATACAGAATAATACAGATACTGAGAATTACACCCAGTATACAGGACAGGAGAAGTGGTACTGTGCAGTGTCCATATATACAGAATAATACAGATACTGAGAATTACACCCAGTATACAGGACAGGAGAAGTAGTACTGTGCAGTGTCCATATATACAGAACAATACAGATACTGAGAATTACACCCAGTATACAGGACAGGAGAAGTGGTACTGTGCAGTGTCCATATATACAGAATAATACAGATACTGAGAATTACACCCAGTATACAGGACAGGAGAAGTGGTACTGACCCCTGTGGACCTCACTAGTAACCGTAGTAAGAAAAGCAGTGGAGCAGCGCCCCTCACAGGTGATATTTAATGTTTATTCATCCATGGTTTAGAGCAGGGGTCTCAAACTCGGCAGGGTAAGTGGGCCGCATATAGAAAAAATGGCAAGATATATGGACAGCGATGTCAGGGAATTCCACAGAGTCCCGGAGCTTAGCCGATACTAGCACTCTGCTCGGGACTCCGCTTTGGGGAAGACCCTGACACACTGTCCATATATGGACAGCGATGTCAGGGAATTCCACAGAGTCCCGGAGCAGAGCCTGTACTAGCGCTCTGCTCGGGACTCCGCTCTGGGGAAGACCCTGACACACTGTCCATATATGGAAAGCGATGTCAGGGAATTCCAGAGTCTAGCGGCTCTGTGTCCCGCGGGCCGCGTGCTTGAGACCCCTGGTTTAGAGCAATGTTTCACCTCATAAATCGTTCTTGTCCAGCAGTAAGTGTCAGTACACACTAGGATTGTAGTATATGGGGAGCTGAGGTGATGGTGATTATTACACAATAAATCACTCGCTTCAATCCGTGTATAAAAGCCGGTAAATACATTTATTATTATCATTATGGTAAATCTGAATCTCATAATTATCTATAATATCTACATGAATAACAGAAATCTAATCGTGCAAACAAACATTATAATTAACTCATTATTCAGAATGTAGGTAAAACAGATAGTATGATCTCTAAGGCTATGTTCACACGGGGTATTTTGCAGAGTTTTTTGACGCGGAAACCGCGTCGCAAAACTCGGCAGAGACGGCCCGAGAACGCCTCCCATTGATTTCAATGGGAGGCGTCGGCGTCTTTTTCCCGCGAGCAGTAAAACTGCCTCGCGGGAAAAAGAAGCGACATGCCCTATCTTCGGGCGCTTCCGCCTCCGACCTCCCATTGACTTCAATGGGAGGCAGGAGAAAGCGTATATCTCGCTGTTTTATGCCCGCGGCGCTCAATAGCCGCGGGCGAAAAACGGCGCGATAATTGCCGCGAAAATCGGCGTGCAGGGAGAGGAATATCTGCCTCAAAGTTCCAAACGGAATTTTGAGGCAGATATTCCTCCCCCAAAATACTCTGTGTGAACATAGCCTAATACTGCCCCCTGTGGTCACCACTAGTAACTGTGATCTCCTCTAACACTGCCCCCTGTGGTCACCACTAATAACTGTGATCCTTCCAATACTGTCCCCCGTGGTCACCACTAGTAACTGTGATCCCCTCCAATACTGCCCCCTGTGGTCACCACTAGTAACTGTGATCCCTCCAATACTGCCCCCTGTGGTCACCACTAGTAACTGTGATCCCCTCTAATACTGCCCCCTGTGGTCACCACTAGTAACTGTGATCCCCTCCAATACTGCCCCCTGTGGTCACCACTAGTAACTGTGATCCCTCCAATACTGCCCCCTGTGGTCACCACTAGTAACTGTGATCTCCTCTAACACTGCCCCCTGTGGTCACCACTAATAACTGTGATCCCCTCTAATACTGCCCCCTGTGGTCACCACTAGTAACTGTGATCCCCTCCAATACTGCCCCCTGTGGTCACTACTAGTAACTGTGATCCCTCCAATACTGCCCCCTGTGGTCACCACTAATAACTGTGATCCCCTCCAATACTGCCCCCTGTGGTCACCGCTAGTAACTGTGATCCCTCCAATACTTCCCCCTGTGGTCACCACTAATAACTGTGATCCCCTCTAATACTGCCCCTGTGGTCACCACTAGTAACTGTGATCCCTCCAATACTGCCCCCTGTGGTCACTACTAGTAACTGTGATCCCTCCAATACTGTCCCCCATGGTCACCACTAGTAACTGTGATCCCCTCCAATACTGCCCCCTGTGGTCACCGCTAGTAACTGTGATCCCTCCAATACTGCCCCCTGTGGTCACCACTAATAACTGTGATCCCCTCTAATACTGCCCCTGTGGTCACCACTAGTAACTGTGATCCCTCCAATACTGCCCCCTGTGGTCACCACTAATAACTGTGATCCCCTCTAATACTGCCCCCTGTGGTCACCACTAGTAACTGTGATCCCCTCCAATACTGCCCCCTGTGGTCACTACTAGTAACTGTGATCCCTCCAATACTGCCCCCTGTGGTCACCACTAATAACTGTGATCCCCTCTAATACTGCCCCCTGTGGTCACCACTAGTAACTGTGATCCCCTCCAATACTGCCCCCTGTGGTCACTACTAGTAACTCTGATCCCTCCAATACTGCCCCCTGTGGTCACCACTAGTAACTGTGATCCCTCCAATACTGCTCCCTGTGATCTCCACTAATAACTGTGATCCCCTCTAATACTGCCCCCTGTGGTCACAACTAGTAACTGTGATCTCCTCCAATACTGCCCCCTGTGGTCACCACTAATAACTGTGATCCCCTCTAATACTGCCCCCTGTGGTCACCACTAGTAACTGTGATCCTCCAATACTGACCCCTGTGCTCCCCACTGGTAACTGTGATCTCTCCAATACTGCCCCCTGTGGTCACCACTGGTAACTGTGATCCCTCCAATACTTCCCCCTGTGGTCGCCACTAGTAACTGATCCCTCCAATACTGCCCCCTGTGGTCACTACTAGTAACTGTGATCCCTCCAATACTGTCCCCCATGGTCACCACTAGTAACTGTGATCCCTCCAATACTGCCCCCTGTGGTCACCACTAATAACTGTGATCCCCTCTAATACTGCCCCTGTGGTCACCACTAGTAACTGTGATCCCTCCAATACTGCCCCCTGTGGTCACCACTAGTAATTGTGATCCCTCCAATACTGCTACCTGTGGTCGCCACTAGTAACTGTGATCCCCTCTAATACTGCCCCCTGTGGTCACTGCTAGTAACTGTGATCCTCCAATACTGACCCCTGTGGTCACTAGTAACTGTGATCTCCTCCAATACGGCCCCTGTTGTCGCCACTAGTAACTGTGATCCCTCCAATACTGCCCCCTGTGGTCACCACTAATAACTGTGATCCCCTCTAATACTGCCCCCTATGGTCACCACTAGTAACTGTGATCCTTCCAATACTGTCCCCTGTGGTCACCACTAGTAACTGTGATCCCCTCCAATACTGCCCCCTGTGGTCACCGCTAGTAACTGTGATCCCTCCAATACTGCCCCCTGTGGTCACCACTAATAACTGTGATCCCCTCTAATACTGCCCCCTGTGGTCACCACTAGTAACTGTGATCCCCTCCAATACTGCCCCCTGTGGTCACTACTAGTAACTGTGATCTCCTCCAATACTGCCCCCTGTGGTCACCACTAGTAACTGTGATCCCTCCAATACTGCTCCCTGTGATCTCCACTAATAACTGTGATCCCCTCTAATACTGCCCCCTGTGGTCACCACTAGTAACTGTGATCTCCTCCAATACTGCCCCCTGTGGTCACCACTAATAACTGTGATCCCCTCTAATACTGCCCCCTATGGTCACCACTAGTAACTGTGATCTCCTCTAATACTGCCCCCTGTGGTCACCACTAATAACTGTGATCTCCTCTAATACTGCCCCCTGTGGTCACCACTAGTAACTGTGATCTTCTCCAATACTGACCCCTGTGGTCACTGCTAGTAACTGTGATCCTCCAATACTGACCCCTGAGGTCACCACTAGTAACTGTGATCTCCTCTAATACTGCCACCTGTGGTCGCCACTAGTAACTGATCCCTCCAATACTGCCCCCTATGGTCACCACTAGTAACTGTGATCCCCTCTAATACTTCCCCCTATGGTCACTAGTAACTGTGATCCCCTCCAATACTGACCCCTGTGGTCACCACTAGTAACTGTGATCTCCTCTAATACTGCCCCCCTGTGGTCACCAGTAGTAACCGTGATCCTTCCAATACTGTCCCCTGTGGTCACCACTAGTAACTGTGATCCCCTCCAATACTGCCCCCTGTGGTCACCGCTAGTAACTGTGATCCCTCCAATACTGCCCCCTGTGGTCACCACTAATAACTGTGATCCCCTCTAATACTGCCCCTGTGGTCACCACTAGTAACTGTGATCCCTCCAATACTGCCCCCTGTGGTCACCACTAATAACTGTGATCCCCTCTAATACTGCCCCCTGTGGTCACCACTAATAACTGTGATCCCCTCTAATACTGCCCCCTGTGGTCACCACTAGTAACTGTGATCCCCTCCAATACTGCCCCCTGTGGTCACTACTAGTAACTGTGATCTCCTCCAATACTGCCCCCTGTGGTCACCACTAGTAACTGTGATCCCTCCAATACTGCTCCCTGTGATCTCCACTAATAACTGTGATCCCCTCTAATACTGCCCCCTGTGGTCACCACTAGTAACTGTGATCTCCTCCAATACTGCCCCCTGTGGTCACCACTAATAACTGTGATCCCCTCTAATACTGCCCCCTATGGTCACCACTAGTAACTGTGATCTCCTCTAATACTGCCCCCTGTGGTCACCACTAATAACTGTGATCTCCTCTAATACTGCCCCCTGTGGTCACCACTAGTAACTGTGATCTTCTCCAATACTGACCCCTGTGGTCACTGCTAGTAACTGTGATCCTCCAATACTGACCCCTGAGGTCACCACTAGTAACTGTGATCTCCTCTAATACTGCCACCTGTGGTCGCCACTAGTAACTGATCCCTCCAATACTGCCCCCTATGGTCACCATTAATAACTGTGATCCCCTCTAATACTTCCCCCTATGGTCACTAGTAACTGTGATCCCCTCCAATACTGACCCCTGTGGTCACCACTAGTAACTGTGATCTCCTCTAATACTGCCCCCCTGTGGTCACCAGTAGTAACTGTGATCCCCTCCAATACTGCCCCCTGTGGTCACCGCCAGTAACTGTGATCCCTCCAATACTGCCCCCTGTGGTCACCACTAATAACTGCGATCCCCTCTAATACTGCCCCTGTGGTCACCACTAGTAACTGTGATCCCTCCAATACTGCCCCCTGTGGTCACCCCTAATAACTGTGATCCCCTCTAATACTGCCCCCTGTGGTCACCACTAGTAACTGTGATCCCCTCCAATACTGCCCCCTGTGGTCACTACTAGTAACTGTGATCTCCTCCAATACTGCCCCCTGTGGTCACCACTAGTAACTGTGATCCCTCCAATACTGCTCCCTGTGATCTCCACTAATAACTGTGATCCCCTCTAATACTGCCCCCTATGGTCACCACTAGTAACTGTGATCCCCTCCAATACTGCCCCCTGTGGTCACTACTAGTAACTGTGATCTCCTCCAATACTGCCCCCTGTGGTCACCACTAGTAACTGTGATCCCTCCAATACTGCTCCCTGTGATCTCCACTAATAACTGTGATCCCCTCTAATACTGACCCCTGTGGTCACCACTAGTAACTGTGATCTCCTCTAATACTGCCCCCCTGTGGTCACCAGTAGTAACCGTGATCCTTCCAATACTGTCCCCTGTGGTCACCACTAGTAACTGTGATCCCCTCCAATACTGCCCCCTGTGGTCACCGCTAGTAACTGTGATCCCTCCAATACTGCCCCCTGTGGTCACCACTAATAACTGCGATCCCCTCTAATACTGCCCCTGTGGTCACCACTAGTAACTGTGATCCCTCCAATACTGCCCCCTGTGGTCACCCCTAATAACTGTGATCCCCTCTAATACTGCCCCCTGTGGTCACCACTAGTAACTGTGATCCCCTCCAATACTGCCCCCTGTGGTCACTACTAGTAACTGTGATCTCCTCCAATACTGCCCCCTGTGGTCACCACTAGTAACTGTGATCCCTCCAATACTGCTCCCTGTGATCTCCACTAATAACTGTGATCCCCTCTAATACTGCCCCCTGTGGTCACCACTAGTAACTGTGATCTCCTCCAATACTGCCCCCTGTGGTCACCACTAATAACTGTGATCCCCTCTAATACTGCCCCCTGTGGTCACCACTAGTAACTGTGATCCTCCAATACTGACCCCTGTGCTCCCCACTAGTAACTGTGATCCCTCCAATACTGCCCCCTGTGGTCACCACTGGTAACTGTGATCCCTCCAATACTTCCCCCTGTGGTCGCCACTAGTAACTGATCCCTCCAATACTGCCCCCTGTGGTCACCACTAATAACTGTGATCCCCTCTAATACTGCCCCCTGTGGTCACCACTAGTAACTGTGATCTCCTCTAATACTGACCCCTGTGGTCACTGCTGTAACCGTGATCCTTCCAATACTGACCCCTGTGGTCACCACTAGTAACTGTGATCCCCTCCAGTACTGCTCCCTGTGGTCACCGCTAGTAACTGTGATCCCTGCAATACTGCCCCCTGTGGTCCCCACTAGTAATTGTGATCCCTCCAATACTGCTACCTGTGGTCGCCACTAGTAACTGTGATCTCCTCCAATACTGACCCCTGTGGTCACTGCTAGTAACTGTGATCCTCCAATACTGACCCCTGTGGTCACCACTGTGATCTCCTCCAATACGGCCCCTGTGGTCGCCACTAGTAACTGTGATCCCTCCAATACTGCCCCCTATGGTCACCACTAATAACTGTGATCCCCTCTAATACTGCCCCCTATGGTCACCACTAGTAACTGTGATCTCCTCTAATACTGCCCCCTGTGGTCACCACTAATAACTGTGATCTCCTCTAATACTGCCCCCTGTGGTCACCACTAGTAACTGTGATCTTCTCCAATACTGACCCCTGTGGTCACTGCTAGTAACTGTGATCCTCCAATACTGACCCCTGAGGTCACCACTAGTAACTGTGATCTCCTCTAATACTGCCACCTGTGGTCGCCACTAGTAACTGATCCCTCCAATACTGCCCCCTGTGGTCACCACTAATAACTGTGATCCCCTCTAATACTGCCCCCTATGGTCACCACTAGTAACTGTGATCCCCTCTAACACTGCCCCCTATGGTCACTAGTAACTGTGATCCCCTCCAATACTGACCCCTGTGGTCACCACTAGTAACTGTGATCTCCTCTAATACTGCCACATTTGGTCGCCACTAGTAACTGATCCCTCCAATACTGCCCCCTGTGGTCACCACTAATAACTGTGATCGCTTTTCTGCCTTTTGGCTAAGATCAAGTGTAGTACCTGCTCAAGCTGAGGTTAGTAATCATCCCTGCCGGTGGTTGATGGGCCATCGTAGGGGGATGACAGAACGCCGAGGTGAGGGCAGGGAACCACAACGGTCATCGCTCTGGTGTACGCACTTGGTTTAAAGGTACCATTTGTAGGTGACCAGGCGACCGCCGGATCGAGGTCAGGAGGTCGGGTAGTTTGAAAGCCCGAGTTGCTATGTGCCCCAGGGCTGGTGACCCTGGGGTGCCCTAACTCACTGGGGGTGGGATCCCACTGAGTGAAGGCACATTTGCACGCACTCTTCTTTCACACTTCTAAGCACACACCTTTTTTCTCCCGGCCTTCTGGCTGGAAGATGAGGAATTTTTTTATACCTGGAGGATGTCCAGGCTGTATCACAGCGCACATCCACTTATTTAATTTTGTTTTTCACTGTGTGTTTGTCACGTTTGTCACAAGGATTTTGGGATGCGGTGCCCTTTTGGGACCCTCCTGAGGTCTAGGGGGAAAATGTGTGGCCATCTGGTTCCGTTTTCCCCTGCAACCCGGCCTCCCTTCTTCGGAGGGGAGGTGCACCTTTGATGCAGGCTCCTAGGTGGACACTGGGGTGGCAGCCCAGGTAGAAGCCTAGGAGTGTATTTGGGACTCCCTAAGCTTCGGCGAGGGGGGATCATCGATCCTTGATCATCTAGGCCTAAGGCTTGGAGGGTCGAGGAATGGTTATGCGGGGCCTCTCTCTTTTAAGAGAAGGGCTGCGATAGACCGCATCCTTGTGCACTTTTTGTGTGGCACCTCTGCACTTTTTATGCACTTGGGTGATAGAAAGCATGGCTCGGGCTTTAAAAAAAACAAAAAACAAAAAAACTGTGATCCCCTCTTATACTGCCCCCTATGGTCACCACTAATAACTGTGATCCCCTCTAATACTGCCCCCCTGTGGTCACCAGTAGTAACCGTGATCCTTCCAATACTGTCCCCTGTGGTCACCACTAGTAACTGTGATCCCCTCTAATACTGCCCCCTGTGGTCACCACTAGTAACTGTGATCTCCTCTAAAACTGCCCCCTATGGTCACCGCTAGTAACTGTGATCCTCCAATACTGACCCCTGTGGTCCCCACTAGTAACTGGGATCCTCCAATACTGACCCCTGTGGTCACCGCTAGTAACTGTGATCTCCTCTAATACTGACCCCTGTGGTCCCCACTAGTAACTGGGATCCTCCAATACTGCCCCCTGTGATCACCACTAGTAACTGTGATCTCCTCTAATACTGCCCCCTGTGGTCACCACTAGTAACTGTGATCTCCTCCAATACTGCCCCCTGTGGTCACCACTAGTAACTGTGATCACTCCAATACTGTCCCCTGTGGTCACCACTAGTAACTGTGATCTCCTAGAAAACTGTCCCCTGTAGTCACCACTAGTAACTGTGATCTCCTCCAATACTGCCCCCTGTGGTCACCACTAGTAACTGTGATCTCCTCCAATACTGCCCCCTGTGGTCACCACTAGTAACTGTGATCCCCTCTAACACTGCCCCATGTGGTCACCACTAGTAACTGTGTATATTTTGTTAATAACCCCTCTATTCACTATCACTGAGCCCGTTACTTACCCAATTTCACACGTTTCCCGCAGTCCCGGAATTCTCAGTTTATGTACCGGCCCTTTATACGGCACAGGATCAAATGCTTTGGATAAATAAAGATAAATGACGTCCAGTGACTCCCCGATCCTTATAGAAGTGGAACAGATCAGAGTGACAGGGCGGACCCCTCATAATCCCACCCTGATATCCGTTATACCTTGTGATCCTCCAGGACAGCGTCTCCTAGAAAACCTGCACACATCCCCCACAGTGGAGGTGACACGTACAGGAGGTGACACGTACAGGAGGTGACACGTACAGGAGGTGACACGTACAGGAGGTGACACGTGGAGGTGACACGTACAGGACTGGAGTTTCTGGGAGACTTTTTGAATATTGGCACCACATTTGGGGTGCGCCAGTCCTGTGGACCAGACCTGGTCATGATAGAAATAATGATCTGTCGATCGCTGGACTTAATTCCCTTAGTACTTGGGGGTGTACGCCGTCCGGACCCCTTGGTCAGACGGGTGACATTTATTGAAGCATTGACTTTATTCTTCTGCGTTTCATTCTCTGTGATCTCAGTGGAGAAACATTTTATTATATATTCGCTATTTCATTCATATTTCTAGTTCTAGTCGGGTCCTGCAGCAGTCGGGGGAGGTCATTATCTTTTGTGATTTAGAAACTTGTTTCCTTCATGAGATCCGCAGATTTTAGTTTCCCATTTCTATTTGGGTAGTTGAAGTCCCCCCTAACAAGCAGGTCAGAGTAGATAGTGCGGCCCGTATCTTCCGCCCGTGTCTTCCGCCAGTGTCTTCCGCCAGTATCTTCTGCCCGTATCTTCCGCCAGTGTCTTCCTCCTGTATATTCCTCCCGTATCTTCCTCCCGTATCTTCCTCCTGTATCTTCTGCCCGTATCTTCCTCCCGTATCTTCTTCCTGTATTTTACTCCAGTATTATCCTTCTGTATCTTCCACCTGTATCTTCAGCCCGTATCTTCCTCCTGCATCCTTCTCCTGTATCTTCCGCTTGTATCTTCCTCTTGTATCTTCCTCCCGTATCATCCTCCCGTATCATCATCCCGCATCTTCCGCCTGTATCTTCCTCCTGTATCTTCCTCCTGTATCTTCCGCCCGTATCTTCCTCCTGTATCTTCCTCCTGTATCTTCCGCCTGTATCTTCCGCCTGTATCTTCCGCCTGTATCTTCCTCCCGTATCTTCCTCCCGTATCTTCCTCCTGTATCTTCTGCCCGTATCTTCCTCCCGTATCTTCCTCCTGTATCTTCTGCCCGTATCTTCCTCCCGTATCTTCTTCCTGTATTTTACTCCAGTATTATCCTTCTGTATCTTCCACCTGTATCTTCAGCCCGTATCTTCCTCCTGCATCCTTCTCCTGTATCTTCCGCTTGTATCTTCCTCTTGTATCTTCCTCCCGTATCATCCTCCCGTATCATCATCCCGCATCTTCCGCCTGTATCTTCCTCCTGTATCTTCCTCCTGTATCTTCCGCCCGTATCTTCCTCCTGTATCTTCCTCCTGTATCTTCCGCCTGTATCTTCCGCCTGTATCTTCCGCCTGTATCTTCCGCCTGTATCTTCCGCCCGTATCATCCTCCCGTATCATCCTCCCGTATCTTCCTCCCGTATCATCCTCCCGTATCTTCCTCCCGTATCATCCTTCCTTATCTTCCGCCCGTATCTTCGTTCCTTATCTTCCTCCCGTATTTTCCTCCCGTATCATCCTCCCGTATCTTCCGCCCGTATCTTCCGCCCGTATCTTCCGCCCGTACCTTCCTCCCGTACCTTCCTCCCGTACCTTCCTCCCGTACCTTCCTCCCGCACCTTCCTCCCGCACCTTCCTCCCGCACCTTCCTCCCGCACCTTCCTCCCGCACCGTCCTCCCGCACCGTCCTCCCGCACCGTCCTCCCGCACCGTCCTCCCGCACCGTCCTCCCGCACCGTCCTCCCGCACCGTCCTCCCGCACCGTCCTCCCGCACCGTCCTCCCGCACCGTCCTCCCGCACCGTCCTCCCGCACCGTCCTCCCGCACCGTCCTCCCGCACCGTCCTCCCGCACCGTCCTCCCGCACCGTCCTCCCGCATCTTCCTCCCGTAGCTTCCTTCTGTATCTTCCGCCCGTATCTTCCTCCCGCATCTTCCTCCCGCATCTTCCTCCCGCATCTTCCGACCGTATCTTCCGACCGTATCTTCCGACCGTATCTTCCGACCGTATCTTCCTCCAGTATATCGTATACTCAGCATGCAGTATCACACATGATAAGATTAGATACACAGCTCAGCAGACAGTATCACACATGATAAGATTAGATACACAGCTCAGCAGACAGTATCTCACATGATAGGATTAGATACAGCGCTCAGCAGACAGTGTCACACATGATAGGATTAGATACACAGCTCAGCAGATAGTATCACACATGATAGAATTAGATACACAGTACAATAGACTATCACACATGATAGGATTAGATACAGGGCTCAGCAGACAGTATCACACATGATAGGATTAGATACACAGCTCGGCAGACAGTATCACACATGGTAGGATTAGATACACAGCTCAGCAGACAGTATCACACATGATGGGATTAGATACACAGCTCAGCAGGCAGTATCACACATGATAGGATTAGATACACAGCTCAGTAGACAGTATCACACATAGGATTAGATACAGGGCTCAGCAGAGAGTATCACACATGGTAGGATTAGATACAGGGCTCAGCAGACAGCATCACACATGGTAGGATTAGATACAGGGCTCAGGAGACCGTATCACACATGATAGGATTAGATACAGTGCTCAGCAGACAGTATCACACATGATAGGATTAGATACAGTGCTCAGCAGACAGTATCACACATGATCGGATTAGATACACAGCTCAGCAGACAGTATCACACATGATCGGATTAGATACACAGCTCAGCAGACAGTATCACACATGATAGAATTAGATACAGTGGCTCAGTAGACAGTATCACACATGATAGGATTAGATACACAGCTCAGCAGACAGTATCACACATGAAAGGATTAGATACACGTCTCAGCAGACAGTATCACACATGATAGGATTAGATACACGTCTCAGCAGACAGTATCACACATGATAGGATTAGATACACAGCTCAGCAGACAGTATCACACATGATAGGATTAGATACACAGCTCAGCAGACAGTATCACACATGATAGGATTAGATACAGTGGCTCAGCAGACAGTATCACACATGATAGGATTAGATACACAGCTCAGCAGACAGTATCACACATGATAGGATTAGATACAGTGGCTCAGTAGACAGTATCACACATGATAGGATTAGATACAGTGGCTCAGCAGACAGTATCACACATGATAGGATTAGATACACAGCTCTGCAGACAGTATCACACATGATAGGATTAGATACAGTGGCTCAGTAGACAGTATCACACATGATAGGATTAGATTCATGGCTCTGCATTAGGCAGGTTAGACTTGTTAGGGTTGGGGCGGGGGACACAGAGATGACTCCGGGGCTCTATACATATGCACACATCTCATATACACTTGGATGTAGCACCCTATGGAGCCCCCTCCCCCTACCAAGCAGCTTTGTTTTGCTGATGTAAAGGTTGGGGGATGGGGGGGCTCCTGGGGCTATAACTGTCCCTGTGTTCCCTCCCCCATTGGCCCCTTCACTGAGTACAGATCCTGTAATGTAGATGTCATTATACAGGTGAGTGGAGGCATCTTCTCCGGAGGAGGAGGATACGGGCGGAAGATACGGGCGGAGGATACGGGCGGAAGATACGGGCGGAAGATACGGGAGGAAGATGCGGGCGGAAGATGCGGGCGGAAGATGCGGGCGGAAGATGCGGGCGGAAGATGCGGGCGGAAGATACGGGAGGAATATGCGGGAGGAAGATGCGGGCGGAAGATACACTACATTACTATAACACTACATTACTATAACATTACATTACTATAATACTACATTACTATAACACTACATTACTATAACACTACATTACTATAACACTGCATTACTATAACACTACATTACTATAATACTACATTACTATAACACCACATTACTATACACTACATTACTATAACACTACATTACTATAACACTACATTACTATAACACTACATTACTATAACACTACATTACTATAACACTACATTACTATAACACTACATTACTATAACACTACATTACTATAATACTACATTACTATAATACTACATTACTATAACACTACATTACTATAACACTACATTACTATAATACTACATTACTATAACACTACATTACTATAACACTACATTACTATAACACTACATTACTATAACACTACATTACTATAACACTACATTACTATAACACTACATTACTATAACACTACATTACTATAACACTACATTACTATAACACTACATTACTATAATACTACATTACTATAACACTACATTACTATAACACTACATTACTATAACGCTACATTACTATAATACTACATTACTATAACACTACATTACTATAACACTACATTACTATAACACTACATTACTATAACACTACATTACTATAACACTACATTACTATAACACTACATTACTATAACACTACATCACTATAACACTACATTACTATAACGCTACATTACTATAACACTACATTCCTATAACACTACATTACTATAACACTACATTACTATATCACTACATTACTATAACACTACATTACTATAACACTACATTACTATAACACTACATTACTATAACACTACATTACTATAACACTACATTACTATAACACTACATTACTATAACACTACATTACTATAACACTACATTACTATAACACTACATTACTATAACACTACATTACTATAACACTACATTACTATAATACTACATTACTATAACACTACATTACTATAACACTACATTACTATAACACTACATTACTATAACACTACATTACTATAATACTACATTACTATAACACTACATTACTATACACTACATTACTATAACACTACATTACTATAACATTACATTACTATAACACTACATTACTATAACACTACATTACTATAACACTACATTACTATAACACTACATTACTATAACACCACATTACTATAACACTACATTACTATACACTACATTACTATAACACTACATTACTATAATACTACATTACTATAACACTACATTACTATAACACTACATTACTATAACACTACATTACTATAACACTACATTACTATAACGCTACATTACTATAACGCTACATTACTATAACGCTACATTACTATAACGCTACATTACTATAACGCTACATTACTATAACACTACATTACTATAACACTACATTACTATAACACTACATTACTATAACACTACATTACTATAACACTACATTACTATAACACTACATTACTATAACACTACATTACTATAACACTACATTACTATAACACTATAACACTACATTACTATAACACTACATTACTATAACGCTACATTACTATAACGCTACATTACTATAACACTACATTACTATAACACTACATTACTATAATACTACATTACTATAACACTACATTACTATAACACTACATTACTATAACACTACATTACTATAACACTACATTACTATACACTACATTACTATAACACTACATTACTATAATACTACATTACTATAATACTACATTACTATAACACTACATTACTATAACACTACATTACTATAACACTACATTACTATAACACTACATTACTATAACACTACATTACTATAACACTACATTACTATAATACTACATTACTATAACACTACATTACTATAACACTACATTACTATAACACTACATTACTATAACACTACATTACTATAACACTACATTACTATAATACTACATTACTATAACACTACATTACTATAACACTACATTACTATAATACTACATTACTATAACACTACATTACTATAACGCTACATTACTATAACGCTACATTACTATAACGCTACATTACTATAACGCTACATTACTATAACGCTACATTACTATAACACTACATTACTATAACACTACATTACTATAACACTACATTACTATAACACTACATTACTATAACACTACATTACTATAACACTACATTACTATAACACTACATTACTATAACACTACATTACTATACACTACATTACTATAACACTACATTACTATAACACTACATTACTATAACACTACATTACTATAATACTACATTACTATAACACTACATTACTATAACATTACATTACTATAACACTACATTACTATAACACTACATTACTATAACACTACATTACTATAACACTACATTACTATAACACTACATTACTATAACACTACATTACTATAATACTACATTACTATAACACTACATTACTATACACTACATTACTATAACACTACATTACTATAACACTATATTACTATAACACTACATTACTATAACACTACATTACTATAACACTACATTACTATAACACTATATTACTATAACACTACATTACTATAACACTACATTACTATAACACTACATTACTATAACACTACATTACTATAACACTACATTACTATAACACTATATTACTATAACACTACATTACTATAACGCTACATTACTATAACACTACATTACTATAACACTACATTACTATAACACTATATTACTATAACACTACATTACTATAACACTACATTACTATAACACTACATTACTATAACACTACATTACTATAACACTACATTACTATAACACTATATTACTATAACGCTACATTACTATAACGCTACATTACTATAACACTACATTACTATAATACTACATTACTATAACACTACATTACTATAACGCTACATTACTATAATACTACATTACTATAACGCTACATTACTATAACACTACATTACTATAACACTACATTACTATAATACTACATTACTATAACACTACATTACTATAACGCTACATTACTATAACGCTACATTACTATAATACTACATTACTATAACGCTACATTACTATAATACTACATTACTATAACGCTACATTACTATAATACTACATTACTATAACACTACATTACTATAACGCTACATTACTATAACGCTACATTACTATAACGCTACATTACTATAATGCTACATTACTATAACGCTACATTACTATAATACTACATTACTATAACGCTACATTACTATAACGCTACATTACTATAACGCTACATTACTATAACGCTACATTACTATAACGCTACATTACTATAACGCTACATTACTATAACGCTACATTACTATAACGCTACATTACTATAACGCTACATTACTATAACGCTACATTACTATAACGCTACATTACTATAACGCTACATTACTATAACGCTACATTACTATAACGCTACATTACTATAACGCTACATTACTATAACGCTACATTACTATAACGCCACATTACTATAACACTACATTACTATAACACTACATTACTATAATACTACATTACTATAACACTACATTACTATAACACTACATTACTATAACACTACATTACTATAACACTACATTACTATAACACTACATTACTATAACACTACATTACTATAACAATACATTACTATAATACTACATTACTATAATAACACTACATTACTATAATACTACATTACTATAACACTACATTACTATATCACTACATTACTATAACACTACATTACTATAACACTACATTACTATAACACTACATTACTATAACACTACATTACTATAACACTACATTACTATAATACTACATTACTATAACACTACATTACTATAACACTACATTACTATAACACTACATTACTATACACTACATTACTATAACGCTACATTACTATAACGCTACATTACTATAACACTACATTACTATAACACTACATTACTATACACTACATTACTATAACACTACATTACTATAACACTACATTACTATAACACTACATTACTATAACACTACATTACTATAACACTACATTACTATAACACTACATTACTATAACACTACATTACTATAACACTACATTACTATAACACTACATTACTATAACACTACATTACTATAACACCACATTACTATAACACTACATTACTATAACACTACATTACTATAACACTACATTACTATAATACTACATTACTATAATACTACATTACTATAACACTAACACTACATTACTATAATACTACATTACTATAATACTACATTACTATAATACTACATTACTATAACACTACATTACTATAACACTACATTACTATAACACTACATTACTATAACACTACATTACTATATCACTACATTACTATAACACTACATTACTATAACACTACATTACTATAACACTACATTACTATAACACTACATTACTATAACATTACATTACTATAACACTACATTACTATAACACTACATTACTATAACACTACATTACTATAACACTACATTACTATAACACTACATTACTATAACACTACATTACTATAACACTACATTACTATAACACTACATTACTATAACACTACATTACTATAACGCTACATTACTATAACACTACATTACTATAACACTACATTACTATAACACTACATTACTATAACACTACATTACTATAACACTACATTACTATAACACTACATTACTGTAATACTACATTACTATAATACTACATTACTATAATACTACATTACTATAATACTACATTACTATAACACTACATTACTATAACACTACATTACTATAACGCTACATTACTATAACACTACATTACTATAATACTACATTACTATAACACTACATTACTATACACTACATTACTATAACACTACATTACTATAACACTACATTACTATAACACTACATTACTATAATACTACATTACTATAATACTACATTACTATAATACTACATTACTATAATACTACATTACTATAACACTACATTACTATAACACTACATTACTATAACACTACATTACTATAACACTACATTACTATAACACTACATTACTATAACACTACATTACTATAACACTACATTACTATAACACTACATTACTATACACTACATTACTATAACACTACATTACTATACACTACATTACTATAACACTACATTACTATAACACTACATTACTATAACGCTACATTACTATACACTACATTACTATAACACTACATTACTATAACACTACATTACTATAACACCGCATTACTATAACACTACATTACTATAACACTACATTACTATAACACTACATTACTATAACACTACATTACTATAACACTACATTACTATAACACTACATTACTATAACGCTACATTACTATAACGCTACATTACTATAACACTACATTACTATAACACTACATTACTATAACACTACATTACTATAATACTACATTACTATAACACTACATTACTATAACACTACATTACTATAACACTACATTACTATAACGCTACATTACTATAACGCTACATTACTATAACGCTACATTACTATAACGCTACATTACTATAACACTACATTACTATAACGCTACATTACTATAACGCTACATTACTATAACACTACATTACTATAACACTACATTACTATAATACTACATTACTATAACACTACATTACTATAACACCACATTACTATAATACTACATTACTATAACACTACATTACTATAATACTACATTACTATAACACTACATTACTATAACACTACATTACTATAATACTACATTACTATAACACTACATTACTATAACACTACATTACTATAACACTACATTACTATAACACTACATTACTATACACTACATTACTATAATAATACTACATTACTATAACACTACATTACTATAACACTACATTACTATAATACTACATTACTATAACGCTACATTACTATAACACTACATTACTATAACACTACATTACTATAACACTACATTACTATAACACTACATTACTATAACACTACATTACTATAACACTACATTACTATAACACTACATTACTATAACACTACATCACTATAACACTACATTACTATAACACTACATTACTATAACACTACATTACTATAACACTACATTACTATAACACTACATTACTATAACACTACATTACTATAACACTGCATTACTATAATAATACATTACTATAACACTACATTACTATAACACTACATTACTATAACACTACATTACTATAACACTACATTACTATAACACTACATTACTATAACACTACATTACTATAACACTACATTACTATAACACTACATTACTATAATACTACATTACTATAATACTACATTACTATAACACTACATTACTATAACACTACATTACTATAACGCTACATTACTATAACGCTACATTACTATAACGCTACATTACTATAACACTACATTACTATAATACTGCATTACTATAACACTACATTACTATAACACTACATTACTATAACATTACATTACTATAACACTACATTACTATAACACTACATTACTATATCACTACATTACTATAACACTACATTACTATAACACTACATTACTATAACACTACATTACTATAACACTACATTACTATAATACTACATTACTATAATACTACATTACTATAATACTACATTACTATAACGCTACATTACTATAACGCTACATTACTATAACGCTACATTACTATAACGCTACATTACTATAACACTACATTACTATAACACTACATTACTATAACACTACATTACTATAACACTACATTACTATAACACTACATTACTATAACACTACATTACTATAACACTACATTACTATACACTACATTACTATAACACTACATTACTATAACACTACATTACTATAACACTACATTACTATAACACTACATTACTATAACACTACATTACTATAACACTACATTACTATAACACTACATTACTATAACACTACATTACTATAACACTACATTACTATAACACTACATTACTATAACACTACATTACTATAACACTACATTACTATAACGCTACATTACTATAACGCTACATTACTATAACACTACATTACTATAACACTACATTACTATAACACTACATTACTATAACACTACATTACTATAACGCTACATTACTATAACACTACATTACTATAACGCTACATTACTATAACGCTACATTACTATAATACTACATTACTATAACATTACATTACTATAACACTACATTACTATACCACTACATTACTATAACACTACATTACTATAACACTACATTACTATAACACTACATTACTATAACACTACATTACTATAACACTACATTACTATAATACTGCATTACTATAACACTACATTACTATAACACTACATTACTATAACATTACATTACTATAACACTACATTACTATAACACTACATTACTATATCACTACATTACTATAACACTACATTACTATAACACTACATTACTATAACACTACATTACTATAATACTACATTACTATAATACTACATTACTATAATACTACATTACTATAATACTACATTACTATAATACTACATTACTATAACATTACATTACTATAACACTACATTACTATAACACTACATTACTATAACACTACATTACTATAACACTACATTACTATAACACTACATTACTATAACACTACATTACTATAACACTACATTACTATAATACTGCATTACTATAACACTACATTACTATAACACTACATTACTATAACATTACATTACTATAACACTACATTACTATAACACTACATTACTATATCACTACATTACTATAACACTACATTACTATAACACTACATTACTATAACACTACATTACTATAATACTACATTACTATAATACTACATAACTATAATACTACATTACTATAACGCTACATTACTATAACGCTACATTACTATAACGCTACATTACTATAACGCTACATTACTATAACGCTACATTACTATAACGCTACATTACTATAACACTACATCACTATAACACTACATTACTATAACACTACATTACTATAACACTACATTACTATAACACTACATTACTATAACACTTCATTACTATATCACTACATTACTATAACACTACATTACTATAACACTACATTACTATAACACTACATTACTATAATACTACATTACTATAACACTACATTACTATAATACTACATTACTATAACACTACATTACTATAACACTACATTACTATAACACTACATTACTATAACACTACATTACTATAACACTACATTACTATAATACTACATTACTATAACACTACATTACTATAACACTACATTACTATAACACTACATTACT